>NC_090740.1:27106894-27116894 GCF_036898095.1 Palaemon carinicauda
GTAATTCTTCACATTTTGTATGTAGTCTTCTCTATTATCTTGAAGCATTAATTTACACTTTCAAATTCCTAAAGATTCTTTACCGGCGTGATCGAATATCAGTTCAAAAGGACTAAATCCTGAAGTATCATCAGGCACTTACCGTAAGACTAACAAGAAAAAAATGTTTTTCTTCTCAGTCATGTTTAAAGTTGTTACACAATTTTCGTTAGCAACTTGGTATCAACAATGCTCTCTGAGGCTCTGACTCAGGATGATACGGTGTTATAAGTTACAAGTTTGATCCTAACTCGTTTAATTTGACTCTAAAATACACGAACACAAAATTACTTACATTATCACTTTGTATAACACAAAATTCTTCAATATTCACATTATTGTTCATACAGTACAGATTCCATATAAAACATTGTGTGTGGTGGCAACACAGAATGTAGTTGTACGAATGAGAATGTGTTGGGTTGGTCGCCGGCGGCCACCTCATTTATGCTATTTTTGGACTTTCATCGTCAATTTTGTAATTCTATTTTATATCATCATGTCGAAGATAAAGTATTCTAATAAGTGTTCGCTTCTTTCGCAATCGATGAAAGTTTATCACACACAAAAAAACGTGAGAGGGTTCTGAAATAACATATATAGTGGAATCAGCTAATCGTGAGACGTTCAAAATATTGTCGAAGACTGAGTGAAATGTTTAATATTCCAGCAAACTTTATATATGCGCCTTAGTGGCGTCAATGTTTACCTCAGGAATCCTCGTATTTTCTCAACTTCTATAAGTTTTCAGGTGGAAGCCTTTTGGTTAAAGAAATGATGATTGTTCCTTTTCATCATTTATTATGGACAGCACTGCTTGGACACAACTCTATCAAGTGATTCTTGGTTAACATAAGTTTTACTATTCCTTTCATATCATCATCATCTCCTTCTACGCCTATTCACGCAAAGGGCTCATGTAAGAGGATTCATTGGCTAGATTCATCAAAGGATAGCCAGTTCCTTGAGATGCGCAGTGTAGTTATATATATATATATATATATATATATATATATATATATATATATATATATATATATATATATATATATATACACACACACACATATATATATATATATATATATATATATATATATATATATATATATATATATATGGTTCTACAAAGATTATGATTATTTTGAAATTATATTCTATATTCTACAGAAACTAAAAAATAAATGAAAAGTTAAAATTTTTCAAAATTAAGGGACCTTTAAATTATAAAGAGTATAATGGCTCATTATATACATATTTATATATAGAAAAGTACGCTCGAACTTGCACCACTACAGTGATTATCAGTATCGCTTTCTGCTTGAAGGGAGCGTATAATTAGAATCCTGTTGGATGTTTAGTATTGGCCCTTGGAAGGCAATGATTACATCTTTAGCTATTATGAGCAAATCGTAGTCGTTCTCCTTGAGAACAATCTGGGAGGGTTTCGGGTCGTGGACATCAATACAATGTTGGTTTATTACCACCTGATTTCGGTAGCCAGCATACTTCTTCGGACTTAACCTGGCTGAAAAGGCTGGATAACAATATCAAATAGACTGGACGATCAGATAATCTGAATTAAGTTAAAAGGTTAACTATGGAAAAGAGGTGTAAGACTGGCAAAATTGTACAGGGGAGAAACGAGAATGGCACAAGGCAGAAGTTTGGATGAAGCAGAGAGGAGAGTTTCTAAATGGACGCTTATAAGCGTTGACATGAGATACCATGAAAGAAGGGAAGGAACAAGAAAGATAAGAGAATCTTCTGATAAGATACAAGTACGTAGAATAAAGTGGTAATGTCATGAAGGACTGAAATAGATGGAAATGATATGTGACAGAGAAGGGGGAAGATAAGACTAAAGCGAATAATATAGGAGCCAAACTTGTAACCATCAACAACTGAAGATGGAGGACATGGGTTAGAAATGTCGACCAAAGAAGAAATACTTCCAATGATCATGGAAGCATTCCTTCAAACGCTTTCTCATACTTTTAACCCAGACTATACATACATTCGGAAACAAATTCTCCTTCAACAAATTCCAATGGTTTCACTAGACGTGTATCGAATCCCGAGACTTCTCATCCGTGCAGTGGCAAAAATCTTATTTCATCTTGCCCCATGCAATCACTCTTTATACCCGTTAAAGCGGGATTTCATTTGAGAGCTATTGGGATCAGGGAAACTCTCTCTCTCTCTCTCTCTCTCTCTCTCTCTCTCTCTCTCTCTCTCTCTCTCTCTCTCTCTCTCTCTCTCTCTCTCTCTCTCTCTATGTATTTCTTATCATCTTCTACACAGCGTAACCATTTTTTTTTGTATTTTCTTTGTGCCTATATTTCTTACCATCTTCCACACAGTATACCCATCCATCTGCATTGCATTGCATGCGCGCGCGCGTTTGTGAGTGTGTGTGTAAGTATGTGTGGTTGTGTGTATGTGTGGTTATGTGTGTATGTGTCTGTATATGTCGTATGACTTTATAAATAAATGTTACTGAAAAATTTTGTTTCTCCCCCAGGAACGTCTAACGAATTAATGTATTTTTTTTATGGAACGAAATCTGTTACAATAAACCTTTGCAAAAGAATTTGCAGAATATCAAAAAGAATACCGTAACTAAAAAGGAAAAATGTCTTAGTTGAGTCAGTTTTTGTTTCTTTGTAATTAATCTTAGTCAACGACTAAAATAGATTGAATTTTGATAAAAAAGATTGAATTTTGATAATTCATGTCCTAAATGTTGCACTCTTTTCTATCATTATCTTTAATGGCAAGGCAAATATTTCAACATTTCTGATATTAACTATTACGGTATTTCTCAACAAAATTAAGGGTATTTACATCTCGTCCACATAATAAGTGTAAACGCTTCCCGTAATATTTTATATTCTGCGTAAACTTATCCGAAATATTATGTTGGTTAATATATTATATGATATTTAATCGCCAAGCAACAAAACATCATTTTTTATGACAGTTTATGGCGGATATGACAAAAATGTAATATAGATAATAGCAATAAATGCTAGCAACGATAAGAGTGGCCCACAGCATGGCGACGATGGGAGAGAGATGCTGTGATGATAATATAGGCAGAGAGAGAGAGAGAGAGAGAGAGAGAGAGAGAGAGAGAGAGAGAGAGAGAGAGTCAAGGAATGGAGGATTTTTATGGTGTCGTAAAAGGACACGATGGGACAGTTCCAGCGTTAGCTTCCTCTCTGATCCTGTTTCCTCCTTCCTCACTTTGTTATTATCATTTTTTTCCCTTTTTTTCCATTTTCCTTTTTTATTTATATTGTTTTCCATAATGTTTTAAAAAGCAGTCATTTACTTCCTTTACTTCAAGAATTTAAATTTGCAGTCAATATTTTTATGCTGAACAGCCTGACAAGTCTTATTTTATAGTTTATTTATAAAATGTCTATTTTATTGTTTTTACTGTTCTTAAAACAGGTTATTTTAATTATCGATTCCCTCTTTTGTAGTTTATTTCCTTATTTCCTTTCATCGCAGGGCTATTCTTCCCTGTTGGAGCCCTTGGGCTTATACTGAAGCATCCTGCTTTTCCAACTAGGGTTGTAGCTTAGCAAGTAGTAGTAGTAGTAGTAGTAGTAGTAGTAGTAATAATAATAATAATAATAATAATAATAATAATAATAATAATAATAATAATAATAATAATTTCTCATTACCGCTTCTTGTCTGTTATTTCTACGTCTGTTTTTATTTTTGATGATAACTTGTTCCCTGCAATTTTCTCCTCACTTCAGAGATTTATTTTTTTTTTTTTTTTTGGGGGGGGGTGTATATTTTTATAGGCATTTTAGAGTCTTCACTAATTTTAGTTATTTCGTAAAATACTATTTTATAATAACGTACATAACGTTCTTATCTTTCGGTCTCGCGCTTTGTTCTTGTATTTGTCGTTTTAATCTCAATTTATCCACCATCTTTTACATACTTAATCAGATTTGACTTTTTTTTTCTTCGCTTTTTTCTACTCTTCACAATCCTTACCGCTTTTTCCAATCTCTCTCTCTCACTCTCTCTAACTCTCTCTCTCTCTCTCTCTCTCTCTCTCTCTCTCTTTACAGTAGCTTCTTACATTCCTATACTCTTCCTCAATGTTTCTAATTTCTGTTCGTTTTTAATAAAATGCTTAAATTATCCTCTAATTTATTTTGCACTTTAGTTCACATTACACCCATTTCCGATTTGATATTTTCTAATTAATACTGTGCTTCCTTTTCTTGATCATAAATATGTATGAAATTTGTCGCTTTACGTAATAATGTCTAGCAAAACGTTAAGTAGAAATTTTCATATATGCCAGGAAAACATAGAACACAAACAAACAATAATATTTCCAAAGCATAATACAAAAACACGCTGGTTACTAAATGAAAACTGGGCCACAGAAAATACAAGGATGATCATGAAGGCTACTCCGCCCAAATATCCGAAGCAGTCGAGGGAAAAATATTATGGGTTATTTCACGAAATAACGTCTTGTCCCAGCACATACCAAAGATGCAAGATAAGGCCAAATAAATCTCCTTACGGTTCATTGGACTACTAAATTCTAGAGAGAGAGAGAGAGAGAGAGAGAGAGAGAGAGAGAGAGAGAGAGAGAGAGAGATCCGAATGTATATGATATAAAAACAAAGTTTTCCCATATCGGCAATTTTTCTGCACTTTTTTTATGTTTATCTATTTGTTTGTAGTGAGGATGACGTAAGTAGTATGTAGTATTTAACTAATTTTAAGGGTTTTTTAAAAGGTCGCTCATGAGCGGAAGAGACAAGGGACAACACTGCCACCTAGAGACTGACCATATACGGCAGTGGTTACCAACCTGGGGGAAATTTCCCCCTTGGTGGATATTCGAAGCTTCCAGGGGGGAAATAATTACACTACCTACTAACTAAAACAAGCGGAAAGTGTCCTCATAGTACGTGAAGCAATTTGTTGTTAGCCGTTCAATTGTGATATGATCATATCTGTATGATATTGAAGGGGAGAATTGGTCTATCATGCCCATTTCTGAGGCAGGCGAGTTAGTATGAGGGCTGTAATTATATGTTTATTGGTATATTTACACATTTGGAAAATAAATTAGTAAAAAGTCTCAAGTGTGTTTTAACTACTCTTTCCTCATACACATGAAAGGGGAAATCTGGATGGGTAAATTAGGTGCAGGGGGGAAATGACAGAAAAAAGTTTGGGAACCACTGATATACGGTATACATATAATCAGAGCCCATGATCTCTATCCAAGCTAGGACCAGGTATGGAAAGGAAGTGGCTACTGATGGCTAACCAGATAAAGCCTATAGGCTTCCCCTAGACCCCTATTCCTAGGTAACAGCTACAGTCAGGTTGTGAACAGTAGCGAAAACATTTTGAGCTGTCAACAGGACTCGAATTTCTAACTCACTAATCGTGAGACAGAGACATTAGCCACTAGGTATAAATAAAATGAACCTATTTCTTCATATGTTTATCTTTCACAATACACAAAAGCTAGTTATAATACTGATAAGGGTCTAAGGAGAAACTAACTAAGGTATTAAGCATAGTAAGAATTGGCCCTAAATTAACCCACTACGGTAAAAATTTAAGTCTCCATAACAATGTTAATGAAAAGGTTTATTTACGTAGTAAACAAATAAGTCCAGGTAAATTATGAAATACATACAAATTATTAAATCATAGTTTTTATACCAGGAAGAGTTGATTAAGTAAAAACATTCACATAAAATTCCATTTTTGTTTAAGCACTACTCGAATTATTCCCTATTTATATATAATTTAGGAAAAGTTTCCCGATTGTAAAACACGTGTAAATTTCTTGCCGTAAAATTAATACAAAAATAAGCTCCCCAGCTTAAAACCGTACGGCGCTAGAGTGCTTATAAAAAGGCGCTCAAGAGTGAAAAGTTTCTGCACGAGCTTGGCGCTAACAACGGTAAAGTGAATGTGAACATGGGGAAGATTATGTTAGCAAATGGAAGACCAGGAAGAAATATCATTGAATTTTGGTATGGTTGATTTCAAAATACGAACATTTGTTTAATATGAACTCTTTTGAGTAAATATATTGAGGATGATAGGATAAGGGAATCGAGCCCATGAATAGATGAAGTAAGAAATATAGCAGGGTGTGTGCAGAAAAATCAAAACTACTTATAGCGATTTGCCAATATTTGCCGGGACTTTAATCTTCATCTCTTAAGAGATTCTGTACACTAGGCAGATGGTCTAGCAAGGAAAGCGAAATGGCTTCACTGTACGATACAGATTCTTTGTAAAAATTTTGATGTTTTTAGCGATATCTTAGTTTCTGTGATATCGTGGATATCCCTCAATCACAGTGACAGTTTGAACAAATTTCTTTGTTGGTCAATATTTTTGTAGGAACCTGTTAATGGTCGAAGATCGAGAGGGGGGCAGAGAATAAGATGGCGAGATAAGGTGAAGGATGATATGGAGAGAAAAGGTCTGGTGGAAGAGGAAGCCTTTGGTAGGAGGCATTGGATTGGAAGCATCAGGCAACCTACCCCTCACTGTAGGGGTAATGGTGGGGGAAGAAGAATTACATCAAGTCGGGAAAATTTGAGAATTTAGGAGACACCTTTCCATAGAAATATCAGGGATTAACGCACCTGTCTATCATTCTTTTCTATGCAGATCTATTGAATATCCTTTAGAAGCCGCGGCCCAAATGCATTTTTATCAGTTCTACCTTAATAGTCAGACAAACATATTTCTGTGGTATGTTGCACATGCCTTTGGTGATGGTGGTGGTGGTGGTGGGGGGGGGGGGGTTAGCGTCCGCATTAATATTAGTAGTCTAGATAGTAATTTTTAAAAGTACTGGGGTGAACTCTCAAGTTATGGATATCTGATATCCAAATTGCCAGAATCAGCCTGGTTATTGATTGAGAGAAGGACATAACCGAATTAATAATCTAAAGAAAACAGCTTTTATTTCCTTGCAAATATCATTAATGAATGTGAGGACATTTTTGAAAGAAATGAAATATTACATGCGGCTGGCCGAATTTTTAACTGTCGACAATTAGTCTGCAGAGAGAGAGAGAGAGAGAGAGAGAGAGAGAGAGAGAGAGATTCAGAAAAACAATAGGAGAACAATGAACAGCAATGCCAATTATGAGGGAATATTTGCCCACGACAACCCTCATGCCTGCCCCGGGACTCACACGCGAAGAGAGGGGAAAAATTAGATACATCTGGTTTATGTGCCAATTAGAAACTTTGACTCCAACACATGACTATTTCTTCCAAAAATTGCAATACAACCTCTGCCTCATGCAATATTCTGCATCAGGTTTAAAGGCTTAAAAGCCGCTCATGAATGGCAGAGGCAAGAGACAGTGACATTGCCTTATCGACCAGGACAATGCCCTACAGACTGACCATATATACATATGATCAGCGCCCAAGACTCTCTCTACGCAAGCTAAGACTAAGGCGGGCCAGGCAATGGCTGCAGATGACTCAGCAGATAGATCTATTGGCTCCCCCAAACTCCCCATCCCCCCCCCCCCCATCCTTAGCTCATAAGGATGGTACGATTATAAGCGAGCGGGATTCGAATCCAAGTCTGGTGTTCACCAAACAGGAACATTACCAAATCGACCACCACAACCCAAATGAAGCTAAATGAAGCTAAACAAAGCGTTGTAACACCTTTACGAGTTATTAAAGTACTAAATGGAGTCGTGTATAATGGGATTCAAAACCTTCCTTCGATAACTGACAGATGGATAACTGCATTACACTTCCAGCTAATTGATAAAAATAATACTTCCCGATTGTCAAAATAAATCTATCTGAAGATAAAATACTCTGACATATGAATAAAAACAATACCTGATCTGCAAAACATAACTCAATCATAACTGGGAAAAACACTTTCCATTCCTTTTGTTCAATTAAAAATAATGGGGATGAAGAGAGGTAATTAAAGGTAACCCGAGCTCAACGAAGGGGACGGAAGACTTAACAAATCAGGGTACAGGAGAGAGAGAGAGAGAGAGAGAGAGAGAGAGAGAGAGGAGAGAGAGAGAGAGAGAGAGAAATCTCTTGTTATAGGGAAGTTGGAGAGAGATAGAAAGGCTGATCTAGTGTTGGGAAGTTGGAGATCGTTTCTACAGTGTGTATGAGAGAGAGAGAGAGAGAGAGAGAGAGAGAGAGAGAGAGAGAGAGAGAGAGAGACTCCGTTCTTGTCTTTGAAATCTGATCGAGACCAGATCTGAAGTACTGTACAAGGTTCACGTATACGTGTGCACGTATACGTGTGTATGTGCAGGTGTCTACGAGAGAGAGAGAGAGAGAGAGAGAGAGAGAGAGAGAGGAGAGAGAGAGAGAGAGAGAGAGAGAGAGAGAGAGAGAGAGAGGGGGGGGGGGGGCTAATCTATCCCCGTGCCAGGAAGAGGGAGAATTCGAAATTCGCCTCCCAGCCCACAGCAACGACATTAACAACAGCATATTTGGAAAACTTGAGAAGGAAAGTGATTAAACAAAGTTTTTAAAAACTATTTCAATGCTCGCGAAGAATTTTTATAACTTGTACCAAGGCGCTGAAAGAACGAGTTCTCGGCAAAATATAAAACTATACCGGGCCGTGCTGGGCGATATTGCCAGAGTCTCGGGAAAACACACAAAAAGAAAATACTCTGAAAAGGCGAACTATTTTAAAGGGCACATGCCATCTCTTGGATTTTTTAAAACCGGAAATTGCTTCCCTAAAAGGGATAGTGTATTAAAGGTATGTTATAAATTATATAGTTATATTTTAACAATTATTTTGATACCCTCAATATTTTTGAATCTCAGGGGAACAAACAAGATACGAATGATTTTGTATCTGGAATCAATTAGTTACTAAGCGGTAGCAGGATGAATGTAAGGGCAGTCGAATGTTCTGTAGATGTGGGTGTAATCATTATCCTTTGATATATATATATATATATATATATATATATATATATATATATATATATATATATATATATATACACATGTGTGTGTATATATATATATATCACGAGTGTTAGTGATATATATATATATATATATATATATATATATATATATATATATATATTTATATATATATGTATATATATATATATATATATATATATATATATATATATATATATATATATATATATATATCTAACACTCGTGATTTTAATCAATGTAAATATCAACCAAATTGGCATTTAATACCAAATTCTACCTTGGGAATATATAACCACTGGAATTCATTTATGGTAATAGTTTCTGGCTGGGCAGAGATTCGAACTGGTGCCACACAGCCGAAACCATGTCTGCGAGGACTCTACCAACTGAGCTATCAAGAGAGATATAAGTTTATTACAAGTCACCTTACATATTCTTGTAGAATTCAGGAATCAGTTCTTAGACTTCAATTAAATCCATCTCCACTAAGATAGCTGAATTGTTTGTTCGCAACAAGTGGTTATTTAATATGAATATATATCACTAACACTCGTGATTTTAATCAATGTAAATATCAACCACAATGGCATTCAATACCGAATTCTAACTTGGGAATATATATCCACTGGAATTCCTTTATGGTAATAGCTTCTGGCTGGGCAGAGATTCGAACTCGTGCCACTCAGCCGAAACTAAGCCTGCGAGAACTCTACCAACTGAGCTATCAAGAGAGATACAAGTTTATTACAAGTCACCGTAAATATTCCTGTCGAATTCTTAAAGTTAAACTTACATGGAAGACAAAGGCTTGCAGTATTACCAGAGCACATTTGCATAGTAATGGTCCAAAAGAATGTCTGTCTGAGAGAAAAACAAATACGAGTGAAAGCTCTATTAGCTACTGGCTCGTTGGCTTTTGAAGGTTTCCATGAACGGGAAACCCATTAATATTGATAATTTT
>NC_090740.1:27121894-27199394 GCF_036898095.1 Palaemon carinicauda
TATTTAAATCTTTAGTTAGTGATCAATAAAGACTTGAGTAACGATGGTCTTGATGATACCGTTGTTATTCATATTCTTTATGCATACACAGCTTCATATATTCATCAGTGCATTAACTGGAAAGTCGGGGACACTCATATTAGGTTAGTTTGCTGTTGGTTATAAAACAAAAGTGTTCCACCATCACCAATCCACACTGGCTAGCGTGGAAATGGAAACTGGCCAAACCCAAGACATGTCTGAGGCCTTTGTCTTGCAGTGGACTAGAAACGGCTGCATTTATTGATATATACACACACATATATATATATATATATATACATACAGTGTATATATATATATATATATATATATATATATATATATATATGTAATATATACACAAGATTCAATTTGACAGATGTATTGTACTTGTACTGATTGTTTTTTTTTTTTTTTTTTTTTTTTTGCAATGGTTTGAAAGGCCTTTTACATTATTTTTTTTTTGTCTGTCATCAACATACCGGTATCTGTCTGTCCCCATCATTAAGTTTTACCATTTTTACTAAATTTTGGAGGAAAAAAAACAACATTTCCCTATTGCCCTCACACGTGTTATAAAAATCCGTATATGCTAAGGGCAGTGATAATGAAATCCTTAATTAGTCAGTATTTTCAATGATGAAGTAAGTCAGTATTTCTTAATAAACTACTAGTCGCTGGATTTGAAAAGTTGTAACACGGAAAAATTGAAAAAAAAAAAAATGTTAACTCTGGAACATATCTGGGACGACTTTAAGAATATTTCAAGAACGGTTATATAGACCGGTTTGGTAAAGAAACTTAAAAGCAAAAAGAACCGTTTATTTTTTTTTATGTTTTTTGAACGCTTAAACATAACTGGAAGGACTTCAAGAATAATATAGGAATGCTCGAACAAAACATTCTGGTAAAGAAAGAGTAGCGAAAGAGATATTGGGTTGAGTGATTCCAGTGCAGAGTGCGGATAAAGGAGCTAATTCAAAGACTGGAAAGGTAAACATCATCAACGCTGGAATAATAAGCCTTCAGTGTGGGTGATTTATGGAATAGACAAGGTTTACCTTACGAGAACTTTAATGTATTATTGTTGAGAGAGAGAGAGAGAGAGAGAGAGAGAGAGAGAGAGAGAGAGAGAGAGAGAGAGAGAGAGAGATTTGATATTTCCCCTATATAATAAAGAGCAAGTCTGCCTATATATATATATATATATATATATATATATATATATGTATGTATGTATGTATGTATGCATGTATGTATATATATATATATATATATATATATATATATATATATATATATATATATATATATATATTGATGCCATTCAATCAATTCAAATTATGCAGATTTTTCAATAAGAAATAAGAATACACAAATACCATCTTACAAAAGTGATATAGAAAAATGGATATGAAATATGTATAATTTGAGTCTTCTGATTGCTGTGACAATCTCATGATGGAAAGTGATTGGAACAGAATAAAATCATAAACGAACAATGCTTCATGTGAATGCAGTCTTAAAAAGGCCTTATGAAGGACTTTAGGATTGGTCACAAGGAGAGATGACAGAATGATTTAAATAAGTGGTTCTTGTGAATAGCAGGACCCTAATACACTAAGTAGGCATCTGCAATATATGAAACTATGAGGGCTAAATTTATTTTTACAAGTCGGTATTTATTTAGAGGAGCGGAGATAGTTTGGGAGTTAGTCATTTGTAGTTACATGGATTACCGTAATAACATTAGGGTTGTGGTGGCCGATGTGGTAACGTCCCTGACTGCTGAACGTCAGACTGAGGTTCCAATCTCGCTAAAACTCGTTAGTTCGTTTGGTTGCTGCAACCTTACCATCCTTGTGAGCTAAGTATGGGGGTTTGGGTGAGCCTACATGGATTACCGTAATAACATTAGGGTTGTGGTGGCCGATGTGGTAACGTCCCTGACTGCTGAACGTCATACTGAGGTTCCAATCCCGCTCAAACTCGTTAGTTCGTTTGGTTTCTGCAACCTTACCATCCTTGTGAGCTAAGGATGTAGGTTTGGGTGAGCCTATAAGTTTATCTGCTGAGTTATCAGCAGCCATTGCATGGCCCTCCCTGGTCCTAATATATATGTATGTATGTATGTATGTATGTATGTATGTATGTGTAAATATATATATATATATATATATATATATATATATATATATATATATATATGTATGTATATATATTTATAAAATGTATTTATACATTTATCTATATTCATATATATATATATATATATATATATATATATATATATACATTGTATATATATAGAAATATAAACATATATATATACACTATATATATATAGAAATATATACATATATATATATATATATATATATATATATATATATATATATATATATATATATATGATCAGTCTGCTTGATAGGGCAATGTCGCTGTGTTCCTTGCCTCTGCCATTCATGAGCGGCATTTAAACTTTTAAAGGATTCAAGGGTACCATAATACACTAAAGTTTGTTTTAAGAAACGTGAATAATGAACAATAAAAGAAATATCTAGAAAAAAATAGGACAAGCATATTCCAAAAGTAATTTAGAAAGCAATAATTAAAACTAACAAGCATCGGTATAGGAGAGCGTAAAAAACTAAAGTTTGTTTTAAAAAATTTAAATAACAAATAACAAATCAAAAATCTAAATAAACATATTGCAAAAGCAAATTGGAGACCAATAAATATAATCAATTAATCACATGCATGACAACGTCTTTACTTAAGATAGACGAGCTATCATTAAAGTGAATAATGGCTGCAGGCATATTAATAAAGTAGAGGAAAAATTATCATGTAACTGATAAAACACTCTTGCTATATGATTAAATACGTTCCATTCAAGATAGGATATTACTTTAATAAGATCTAGTATTAGCCCCTACTGTGGATTATGAGCCGCCTCTCCATGTACTGTGTGTGTGTGTATATATATATATATATATATATATATATATATATATATATATATATATATGTGTGTGTGTGTGTGTGTGTGTGTGTGTGTGAGTGTATGTATGTATGTGCAATATTTAAGAATACCTCAGAACATAGATTCTGATTTCTATCAAGGTCTGTAAATTCTTCTAGCATTGATGCCTTTGGACTTGAAGAGATAACAGAGGCTCAAGAATTAGACGAGATGGTGGTAGTTTACTTTCCATATTTGAAGTCTTTTCAAACAAGAAAAGAAACATTAAAAAGCGACTTGTCTGCAACATACCGTAATCAACATTTACCTACATTCAATACAACGGCTGTTGTTTGTTGAAAATCATACTATTTCATCACAAAGGAATCGAAGCTCCAGAGTCTGTGCATATATTGATATTGAAAGACAACTTTCCCCATAGATGGAAAGAGAACAATTTTCATCATATACGTATATATATATACATATATGGTACAGGTAGTTGAATCAATAACACACAAACAAATTTATATGACGCTTTCATTGATGATATCAAAGTTTAGTGAACCACTTTTTTTTTCAATACTGACAAAGGACCACACATAATTTGAGGAAGAACTTTTTCAAGTACTGTTAAAGCTCATCGGTTTTTAAAATATCTTTGAGTGCAGCTTCTTATCATATAAGTTTATTATTATTATTATTATTATTATTATTATTATTATTATTATTATTATTATTATTATTATTATTATTATTATTACAAGATAAGCTATAACCCTGGTTGGAAAAGCAAGGTGCTAGAAGCCCAAGGGTTCCAAAAAGGAAAAAATAGCCCAGTGAGGAAAGGAAACAAGGAAATAAATAATCTACTCGAGAAGTAATAAAAAATCAAAATAAAATATAGAAGTAACAACATTAAATTAGATCTTTCATATATAAACTATCAAATCTCAAAAAAAAAGAAGAAAAGAAATAAGATAGAACAGCGTGCCCGAGTGTATCCTCAAGCAAGAGAGCTCTAATCCAAGACAGTGAAAGGCCATTAAACTGAGGCAATAGCACTGCCCAAGATTAGAGAAAAATGGTTTGATTTTGGATTGTCCTTCTCCTAGAAGAGCTGCTCACCATAGCTAAAGAGTCCCTTCTAACAAGAGGAGAGTACCCACTGAACAATGACATTGCAGTAGTTAACCCCTTGAGAGAAGATGAAAGTTTATCATAGCTAAAGATTCTCTTCTATCCTTACCAAAAGTAAAATAGTCACTGAACAATTCAATTATAGTGCAGTAGTTAATCTTTGAGCGAAGAATTGTCAGGTAATCTCAGTGTTGTCAGGTGTAAGAAAAAAAAAAGAGGAAAATGTATAAAGAATAGTACAGACTATTTGGTGTATGTGTAGGCAAAGGAAAAAATACCAGTAACTAGAGAGAGGGATCCAATGGAATACTGCCTGGCCAGTCAAAGGACCCAATAACTCTCTAGTGGTAGTATCTCAACGGGTGGTTGGTGCAGTGCCTTGACCAACCTACTACTACAAGAGTGCTATCATGTGCAGAAAAGAAGGCTTGAAAGCTTTAACCAACGTTCTATTAGAAATTCGAGCTCTGAGTATTGAAAACAGAATTTGAGTATTCTACAACATGCCCGGTAGCAAACTCCTTTGTTTGAAAAGATGGGCTGATTTAATCGTTAAGCCTTTAAAATGCATTCCTTAGTTTATTCGTGTTTATTTCTCTCTACTTACGAGATTGTTGTTCCATAAATGATTATCAAGAAACGCAGTAAGCGACAAAACAATATTTAGCTTGGTTTATCAGCTCCCACCTGAACTTCTGGAAGTTTATTAATTTATTGAAAATATAACTGAAATTGAACCACCTAGAAAGCTGAAGTTAAGAGGGCCAAGACGGAATTCTCAATCATTTCTAGTAGGTTATTTGTAAAAACTGTCATCTCTCTATCGTGCCTGTTTTCCGGATGTGCACTTTATAATGATTTTATCCAAGACATATCTGTTACTGTGATTCTACAAATTTGTTTTTTGAGATCCGGTACGCTTAAACGAGTTAGTTACGAAATGCCACTAAAATAACTCTAACGAGATAAACCCAAAACAACGTATGTGTTCAGACTTCGACACTTGAATAATGGATCTAGTTTTATTTCACATTTTCTTGAATTATCTTGAGGCTTTGCCAACTGATTATTCTACAATTTATAGTCAGTGGATTAATTTTCGATATAATGACAATAATGATAAATATTAGAGTTTCTTAATAGTAAACAATTATAAGAATAACTCTTTCGATACCTCCCGACATTTTTGATTACCATTATTTAGGAAAAGAAAATCAGTTAAAAATCAATATCTCACAAATGGTGGAGCCTAAGATATAAAACTTGTTTTGTAAAATCCTGCATCTCTGTGGATTATTTCAAACTTAAGGGAAACATCCGAGACTATATCTTTCCAAATTTCTATTTCCACGATGGGGATGTGGTTTATACAACAAAGCTGAGAGAGAGAGAGAGAGAGAGAGAGAGAGAGAGAGAGAGAGAGAGAGAGAGATAGAGAGAGAGAGAGAGAGAGAGAGAGAGAGAAGGGTAATACGATTCCGATGGCTAATGGGAGAGCTAACCAGTAAAAAACCCAGAACCTGATCTGTGTACGAACGTGGATGGGGCTGTCATTCGAAGGATGAGAAGGAAAATGGATGGTTATAACATGAAAATCTCTTTTCCCTCTCATCTTATACCTAAGCTGGATTTTTTTTTACGATACTCACTTGCTTTAAAGAATATTATTATTATTATTATTATTATTATTATTATTATTATTATTATTATTATTATTATTATTAATGAAAAATTTAAATAAAATATTAAAAAAACATTAACAACATTAAAACAGATAATTCATATATAGACTATAAAAAGTATCATTCTTTACGTATCGGCCTATATATAAAAATAATTTACAATTTAACCACATGTGTAACAGTAAAACATGGTAATGTAATCCAACTACTTCCTACAAAAATGTATTATTGACGTAGTCTGTAAATTAAATCTCGAGAATCAGATACTGTTGCATTGATATATATATATATATATATATATATATATATATATATATATATATATATTTATTTATATATATATATATATATATATATATATATATATATATACACACACACACATATATATATATATATATATATATATATATATATATATCTATATATATATATATAAAACAGGTGATACGAAGAATAAGAATATCACATAGTATGACGATAACGAGAACCAATCAAAATGAGGACGCTCCAGAATCAAACCATTGTTCTCTAGTCTTGGGCAGTGCCATAGCCTCTGTACCATGGTCTTCCACTGTCTTGGGTTAGAGTTCTCTTGCTTGAGGGTACACTTTGGCACTGTGTTCTCTCCTGTTTCTCTTCCTGTTGTTTTGTTAAAGTTTTTATAGTTTATATAGGCGATATTTATTTTAATGTTGTTGCTCTTCTCGAAAAAATTCTTTTTCCTTGTTTCCTTTCCTCAATGAGCTATTGTCCTTGTTGGAGCCCCTGGGCTCGTAACATCCTGCTTTTCCAAATAGGGTTGTAGCTTAGCAAGTAATAATAATAATAATAATAATAATAATAATATATTTAGATGAATATTACTTGGACTTACTTTGAATTGTGGCCAGCTTGAGCTCCTGCATTATAGCAGCTTATAGAAGACTAATGGACTCTAAAGTACTCCTAGGAGGCAATGGCACACTATATATATATATATATATATATATATATATATATATATATATATATATATATATATATATATAACGGATTTTGAGCGAAGCGAAAAATCTATTTTTGGGTGAGATGGCCATGTCGTCCTGATGGAAGTTCCTATAGGGTAGCTTCCTAGGGTATATTACAACTACGGCGATATTCCCAGAGAATTTACCTTAAGGTACCAGAATTCTAACTCCTGGAGCGAATATCCCTCATGAAAGGGATATCGCGACATATCAGAGGACGTATTCTTGACATGCCACATGGCAATCTGCACCCCAAAGAGAGATTACGTATCGAGGGGTCAATTGGCAAGAAACGAAATCGGGAAAGAAAAAGGGGGAGCCGCTCCCAAGGCTCCCTATTCTCCAGTTTCGTAAGCGTGCCTGGCGCCATCTGTATTCCTTGTAGCATACACGAGGTGCTACAGATACTGTATGTAGGGAGGGGTCCTACAGCCCTTTCATAGAAAGGGAAGGGCGGGTCCATCAGAACGACATGGCCATCTCACCCAAAAATTGATTTTTCGCTTCGCTCTAAATCCGTTTTTTGGGCTCAAGCCATGTCGTCCTGATGGAAGTATACCAGAGCATTACTGTATCTGTGGATTCTCAGAACGTGCCGTACTCCCCGGAGGTAATTTTTCCCCGGTCGACTAGACCTAGAGACCTAAGATGTTACCGTTATACATCTTTTCAACTAACTATAAACCATGTTAGAGCTTCCTGCCCCCTACAGGGAAGAGTCCTACTAGACTCTGGAAAAGTCTCGAAGAGTACATATACCTATGTATGAATACCAGGCAAGCTAATATAGTGGTCTCACCCAATATTAAGTAAAGCATAGTTTGTAAAGAACCACTGCGTCAATATGAAATATCGACCAGTTCTCCGCACAATACTTGCATTGGACAAAATTTTATATCCGCATAGGAGGAAACTTGTAAAACCGCCACCGTCCCCTTATGGGACGGAGTCCTCCCGTTAAGGGAAAGCATAAACCAATGCAACATAACTTGCATAAAGGAACAATTCTATTAGAATTATCCCAGATAAGGTACATAGAATGAATGCTCAATTATACCAATAAATTGATACAGGTGAAGGAGACGCAAGGTTCTCAAGATCAAATTCATTGACAGACAATAAATAGACAGGTTAACAACAATTATATATATATATATATATATATATATATATATATATATATATATATATATATATATATATAAGAAGAGGATAACCCAAAACTTTAAGCATAAGTATGATAGTAAACAGAACTTGTTTATCTGAAAGAAAAAACATTAAATGCCACTTTTAAGATACCGAGGTATCAAAGTCATAAAAGTCTGTATTACAAATCAATCACATTAGCGTTAGAAACGCTCGGCACACATGTCTGCACTTATGCTAGGTTCACCTTTGGAAATGGAACAGTCTACGTGGGCAACTCTGTGCCCTCACTTAGTTTGTAGTACAGTATGTAACTACACACTCACCCTGGAATTAATCGTCCCAATTAAAACCACTGTTCCTCGCAGAGTTAAACAGTAGGGTTAACGACGCGACCCACTGCTACCACAGATCTCTTTAGTTCCTCTACTTGCTTCGCATAGTGGCGAAAGAACACTCTGGAAGACTTCCAGCCAGTGTATGAACGGAGATGTTCAAAATCCATACAATTAAAGAAATTTAAGGATGAGGCAACTTTCCTCGGATCGTGACCTGCGGGTGTACTGTCAGGATCCGCTCTGCGAATAAAATATGTGATTTTCGCTCTGAGTTGATTCAGAGATAAATTTGAGCCTGATGTTTCTCCCCTGAATAGTTGACCACCCTTGAAGTCTGAAGTTCTATGAAGATAGACCTTTAGGCATTCTACTGGACATAGAGATGCATCTTCTTTCAGAGGGCAGATTCTCCAGGGACCCCACCTGTTGGTGGGTCACTCATTCTTGGCGAGAAACGTAGGATCCGGAAACAGGTTCAGTTCTCCCCCATCCAGGAACTGAACACGACCTGCCTCTCTCGAGAGGGCTACAATCTCACTAACCCTGGCCCCGGACGCGAGTGCAAATAGGAAAATAACTTTTTGTGTCAAATCCTTTAACGCACACTCCTCATTGCTCAACAGAGAAGCGAAATGAAAAACATTGTCTAAAGACCATGAAATGGGCTTTGGAGGTGCTGAAGGTCTGAGCCTAGCGCAGGCTTTCGGAACTTTATTAAAGATCTCGTTACCTAGGTCGACCTGGAAGGCATATAGAATGGGTCTTGTCAAAGCAGACTTACACGCTGAAATTGTGTTAGCTGCTAACCCTTGACCATGGAGGTGGATGAAGAAAGATAAGCAGAAGTCTGTCGAGATCTCCTGCGGACTCTTCGCCTTGACAAAGGCCACCCATTTTCTCCAAGATGACTCATATTGCCTTCTAGTAGATTTGCACTTATATTCCTCTAGGAAGTCTATGCTGGCTTTCGAAATCCCGAAACACTTTCTCACCGCTAGGGAGAGAAAATCATGAGCTGCAGGGTCCGGGTTTTCTGTAATGAAGCGCAGACAGTCGACTTCTGGACTCGCTGGGTCAGAACTGGATCTGGTACCGGTACAAACTTCAGCCGTAGTTCCAATGCCAGGGGGAACCACACGCTGTTCGGCCACTTGTGGGCCACTATTGCCGCTACCCCCTTGAAGGATCTCAGTTGGTTGAGGACCCTCAACAGAAGGTTGTGAGGAGGGAACGGATAAATCCTGGACCATCTGTTCCAGTCGAGGGACATCGCGTCCACTGCTTCCGCTAAGGGGTCCTCGTACGGGGACACGTACAGGGGCAACTTCTTGTTGTCTTTCGTCGCAAAGAGGTCTATCTGCAGTTCTGGGACTTGATTCAGAATGAAGGAGAATGATCCTGCGTCTAAGGACCATTCCGACTCTATCGGTGTGAACCTGGATAGAGCGTCCGCTGTCACATTGCGGACTCCTTGAAGGTGAACTGCCGACAGGTACCACTTCTTCTTTTCCGCCAATCGGAAGATGGCCAACATCACCTGGTTGAGAGGTGGTGACCTCAATCCTTGTCGATTCGAGCATCTCACAACTACCTCGCTGTCCATCACCAACCTTATGTGGATCGAGTGACGCGGGGAGACTTTCTTTAAGGTAAGGAGCACTGCCATAGCTTCTAGAAAGTTTATGTGAAAGGTCTTGAATAGCTTGGACCAAGTCCCCTGGACTTTTTTCCGATGAGAGTGACCTCCCCATCCCTCCTTCGAGGCGTCTGAGTGAATTGTCACCGACGGGGGAGGTGGCTGAAGAAGAACCAACTTCTTTAGATGTCTGGCTTGGGACCAAGGCCTGAGAAGAGTACGTAGCCGAAGCGGAACTGGTCTTTTCAGATCTCTTCGCGCGTTTGATGCATAACTTCTCCAAACTCCGGTTGCATCCTTTAGCTGTGCTCTTAGCACTGGGTCTGTCACCGAAGCAAACTGGAGAGAGCCCAGTACCCTCTCCTGTTCGCGTCTTGATATCCTTTCGGAATCTAGAAGTCTCTTGACAGAACCCGCTATCTCCTTCCTTTTCTTCGCCGGGATGGAGAAACGGTGTGACATTAGGTCCCAGTGGATTCCCAGCCACTGGAACTTTTGAGATGGAGAAAGTCGAGACTTTTTTCTGTTGATCTTGAAGCCTAGGTACTCTAGGAACTGGATCACTTGACTGGAAGCTTGCAAGCATTCTGTCTCGGATGCTGCCCACACCAGCCAGTCGTCCAGGTAGGCTACTACCTGAATTCCCTTTAGACGTAATTATTTGAGAGCTACGCTCGCAAGCTTCGTGAAAATCCTTGGGGCTATATTTAGCCCGAATGGCATGTCTCTGAAGGTGTATAGTCTTCGTTGTAGCCTGAACCCTAGGTAGGGGGAGAGTCGACGGTTGATTGGAACGTGCCAATAGGCGTCTGACAAGTCTATAGAGACGGAATATGCCCTCTTGGGCAGTAAGGTCCTTATGTGTTGCAGTGTTAGCATCTTGAATTTGCAATTCACTATGAACTTGTTGAGTGGCGACAAGTCCAGAATGACTTTTCCGAGTCTTTCTTGGGAACACAAAACGGCCTCCCTTGGAATTTGATGGACTTCACCCTTCGGATCACTTTTTTCTCCAACAGTTCTTGAACGTACTCCTCCAGAACGGGGGTGGAGTGTTGGAAAAACTGAGGGCATGGGGGTGGAGTGCTGTACCAGCTCCAGCCCAGTCCATTCTTGAGTAGGCTGTGGGCCCAGGGATCGAAGTTCCACCGATCCCGAAAATTCTGAAGTCTCCCTCCTACCGGCATCATCTCACTTGGACTGCCGTCCTGAGGTCTTGCCTCCCTGACCGCGACCACCCCTGAATCCCCTTCCCCTTGAGGGGCGCCTAGACGAGCCTCTGGCTGCTCCTCTAGGCTTTGCTCGAAAGGAAGTAGACTGCCCTTCGAACGTTGGGGTGAATGCCGTGGACTGTGTCGACACAGCCTGGGGTACCCACTGAAATGTGGTCGGGGTTTGTGCCACCATCTGGGGCACTGAAGGCAATGGCAATTGCAGTTGCTGTTGCTGTCTAAGAGGCTTGGCTGGCCGAGACGGTAGCCTAGTCCTCATAGTCTTCCTCTTTGGTTGAGAACCCTCATCCGGAGAAGACTTTCTTTTGATAGCCAGGCCCCACTTCTGGAGAAGGTTTCTATTCTCCAAGGCGGCCTTATCAACAACTTTTTTGACCACTTCGGTAGGGAAAAGGTCTTTGCCCCAAATGTTGGAGGAGATTAGTTTCCTTGGCTCGTGCCTCACCGTAGACGAGGTGAACACGAACTCCCTACAAGCTCTCCTCGCCTTGACGAAGCCATAAAGATCCTTCGTCACTGTGGCCAGATGAGTCTTGGCCACTACCATGAACATTTCATGGACCTTGGGGTCACTTGCCATCGTCTCATGAGTAGTCTGAAGAGACATTGAGGCAGCCAGTCTTTCTTTTGTCTCGAACTCTCTCCGCAAAAGAAAGTCAGACAGCTTAGGGAGGTCCTCGCCGAACTGACGTCCGGCAATATCAGCCTCCAACTTCCCAACTGAGAACGTAAGATGGACGTCCTTCCAGTCTTTGTGGTCCATAGGTAGGGCCAGCGACAAGGGTTTACACTCCTCCAGGGAGAGGCAAGGCTTGCCAGCCTCGACTACTTTTAGTACAGCCGCAAACCCTTTCTGTAAAAAGGGGAAGGCTCTAGCAGGAGAGGACACAAAGGAAGGGAGCTTCTTACTCAATGCAGCTACCTTTGAGTTCGAGAAGCCCCTCTCTTTCATCGAGGATGAAAGCAAAGCTTGAGCCTTAGCATGGTCCATCACTATGACCTCCTTCGGCTCTGTCTCCTCCTTTGAAGCTGGTTCCTTCCTCAGCCGGACATAACAGTCCGGATATGACGCCTTGCTGGGCCAGAATTCCACCTCCTCTAGGGGAACTGAACCCAACTTATCCGAGATGACGATCTTTCCAGTCGTCATCGGCATGTGCTCAGCATACCTCCATGGGTTAGCATCTGAGCACAAGGGAAGGTCTTTCACATTGAGCCTTTTCTGGGGCCCATGTGATGCTGCAAGGCTCTGCATCCGCAGTTCCATTGCAGCCGCCTTCTCCTGATTCTCCTTCTGCATTTGTTGGATCATTCCAACAATGGAGGAGAGGGCCTGTCCCAGCTCTACTGGGAGACCGGCTGATGTTGAGGGAATAGGCTCCGGGATCTGAACCAGAGTAGCCGACACCTTGTCGACCTCATCCTCTACAACGTCTGGGGCTTGAACTTCATCCTGGGCTTCTGCCAGGAGGTCTTCCTCCAGACGCTCGTCCACGTCAGACATCCTGTCATCCAACTGGATGTCTTGCATAGCGACCGCGACTTCAGCATCCACCTGGATCTGAACTTGGGGGATCTCCTCTTGAGGCTGGGGAATCACTGCATCAGCTGATGCCCTAGGGAAAAGATACGCCCTCATCTTCTCACTTGGAAGATAAGGTCCAGAGGTGTTCTTCTGGAAGCCCCTTACCCAGGTACGAAGCTTCTCCCTTGCTATATCCCTTGATTCCGCCGTCCTAGGGGAATCAAAGCCCTCAGTAATCAGGTTAGTGCACACGGTACATACCTGAGGGTCCCAATACTGGAGATCACCCTTGGAGACAGCGCATGCTGCGTGCCTCCTACAAAACTCATGTCCGCAGAGGTTCTTACTGCGGACGTTGCAGAAAACACTTCCGCACTTCGGAGGGTCCTCCTGTAAAGAGAAGAAATTTCCATGAGTATCAAGTGAACTATGTATCACTGGATATGCATAGTATAGCATAACAATTCATAAAGGAAAGACACACACTTGTGTTTCCTTCACAACCAATTGTTGCAGCCTTCCAGATAATAAAATCAAATGGTTAATCTCTTCTAGAATAACCAATGCAAAGTTTCCAGAGGAAACAGGTGGAGCTCACACCTAAGCAATGATTTTAAAATCCTGGATCATAGACAAGAAAGAACTCACTTTCTTATCTGTAAGGCAACAGCAAAGGGGTGTGCAAGACAACACAAAAGTGTTAGAACACACAGTGCTGTACCAAAACTTATACTATAGTTTTCTTCTTACAGTATATGTTATACTGAAGAATACTGGTACAGTATAGAAGGTTATGTGCCGGCCGGCACACACCATAACTAGCTTTAAAGTATACTACTTAACAGCTATAAGGCGGCAGAACTCTGGTTCAAATGCATGTGCCGGTCGGCAGCCAATGTCGGCCGGCAATGACTGCCGGCCGGCAACTACACAAGGTAGTACCCGGCTGCCGGCCACACTCTTGGCGACCGGCAGACAAGGGCTGACATTAGCCGGCCGGCAAAGGTACACAACCGATGCCAGCCAGCAGCAAAAGAACCAGAGGACTACGACTGCTAGGCTGCCGGCCTCATAGGCCGGCAGCCGGGTCGGGTACAGCACTAGAAGAGAACAGAATGGATGCCGGGATAAGAGCGTACACTACCTCCAAGCCCGGCAATCCGAAAGAGTGCATATAAGGAAGGGGAGAATCTAATTCAGGCTTCCTGACCAATGCCGTCTGGTTCTACAGGCAGGCATGGATGAGGGACCAAGGGAGGT
Source organism: Palaemon carinicauda (assembly GCF_036898095.1). Lineage (NCBI taxonomy): Eukaryota > Metazoa > Arthropoda > Malacostraca > Decapoda > Palaemonidae > Palaemon > Palaemon carinicauda. The sequence goes on from NC_090740.1 coordinate 27,135,850, forward strand.
CCGGGCAGCACTCAAAGAAGACCCTTGCCGGCCGGCAGCTCTGCCGGCCGGCAAGGGACTGAGTCAATTCCACATCCTAACCTATCCTAGGTCCAGATGTAGAATGACGTACAGTACTGTAATGGCTAGGCCATTACGGAGATAGAGGGGGAAGGGACAAAAGAGGGTCCTACCAACCTTGCTTTAGTGAAGGATCACCCGCAGCCAAGAAAGCTCATCTTAGCCTAAGGGAGATCCAAGGAGGGAGGCCAGCAATACTTGCCAGCTCCCAGAGAACCAAAGCAAGGAAGGTGTTGCTACACCCAGGGAAAGAATCTTATCCTCCCCTGAGAACAGCAACAAGGACTAGTCTGCTAGATCACAAAAGAAGGAATCATCTCGTACAGAAACCTTCGGTAGTGACCTAAGGAGGCTAAGCCTCCTATGTCTGTGTCAGGCCAGCGAGGGAGACTCTACACCAAGCCAGACAAACACAGACTCAGACTAAAAACTCTGTTGTTCTGTCCCTCTCTGAAACCAGACTTACTGGAACAGGAAGGTACAGTAACACCCCAGTATAGTTTTATCGAAAGTTAATTCAGATAAACCACTTAGGGATAAGCCCAAGGCTTAAACAGAGGGAAAGGGATTGCATACCTTCTCCGAAGAAAAGAAAGCAACCGGGGAGTATGAGAAAGTATACTAAGGCTCCATAAGCAACTTAGCCTAGGCACCAAGAGAATCGATTACCTAAATCACCGAAACTCACTCGTATACTATCTTGGAAATATTCAACATAATCTTAAATGTATAAAAAACAGCCTAAAGCTTCAATAAAATTTTAATACACTCGGAAAACCAAAATCATGCAGAAAGTACTAGGACCAAACGACTAGGCTACATGGCCTAGCGTAGGCCAGAGTTGGGGAATACTTCGCCAAAATAATACTAAAGCACGAAAGGAAATCCTATGTAACGCTAAATAGCTAAAATTTATTAAAGCAAAACAACCGGGAATGTCGCTCTGGCTAACTAAACTTATACCTAGCGAGCGACAGCGTCCATTAATCACTCAAAAATTTACCAAGAGCCTACATTTATACATAAAAGAAATGGTACTCAACTTATCAGAGGCCGACGAAGTTGGAGAAGCCATGAAAAGCTGAATAAATCCAAGATTTGCGAGAAACACAGGAAAAAACACCGAGTTGTTAAGCTACGCAAAAAGGAATACAGATGGCGCCAGGATTGGCGCCAGGCAAGCTTACGAAACTGGAGAATAGGGAGCCTTGGGAGCGGCTCCCCCTTTTTCTTTCCCGATTTCGTTTCTTGCCAATTGACCCCTCGATACGTAATCTCTGTTTGGGGTGCAGATTGCCATGTGGCGTGTCAAGAATACGTCCTCTGATATGTCGCGATATCCCTTTCATAAGGGATATTCGCTCCAGAAGTTAGAATTCTGGTACCTTAAGGTAAATTCTCTGGGAATATCGCCGTAGTTGTAATATACCCTAGGAAGCTACCCTATAGGAACTTCCATCAGGACGACATGGCTTGAGCCCAAATATATATATATATATATATATATATATATATATATATATATATATATATATATATATATATATATCAGATACTACTGCTAAAGAGTTATTAGGTCTTTTGATCGGCTACATGGTGCTACTTGAATTTGCGTTCCAACTGTTGGAATCCATTCTTGGGTTATTCTATATTTGATATCTTCTTACCAGTATGGCGAAGATACAAGGAATTAATAGAAAGGCCTCTGTTGTCCTTGTTAATAATTTCAATGCTTACCAAATGGAGTGGTTAAATTCTATTACTACTGACCGCATAGCTTAAGAACCTTGGACTTTACCTCTGAATCAGGCTGCAAGCAAATCACAGGTGAAGCTGCTCATAGGTCTGGTAACTGCTTGCACCTGGTATACACTGACTCCCCTGGTGTTATAACAAGGTTGGTTATCCAGTAGGGAAGGCCGATCATACACTGGTTTCGTTTGTAATTAAGACTGAGCAACATGTCCCTAATGTGTCATATTTATGTAAGATACATATAAAATCTCAAGAAGAATGGAATTACTATTTGAGTGTTCTTTTGCATTTGAATTGTTTATAATTGTATAAAGGTATTGAGCATGTTGTTCTCTTGATTGAGTACCTGGCATGATCTGGGCAACATAATTGAGAGGCGTATCCCATCTTATGTCTTAAAGCATCTAGTAAAAGACAAACCCTGATTAAATGATGGTTGTAGATATAGCTTATATAGTGAAATAGGAGGCTTAACCTCTTAGGAAAGGTAACAGATCAGATCTTTGATGAATAACTATATTGAGCCAAAAGCTGTTGCTTCGAAAGCTTATGCTTCAACAACAACAACAACAACAACAACAACAACAAATCCATTTTTACCATAAAGACCCCTTCCTAACATGACCCAGGAATATAAGTGGTGGGCTACATTTAAATCTGCCCTTTTTGGTGAAGACTTGACAGTTCCTCCTTTACTTTAACCATATTACTCTGTCACTCACTGTCCAGAATGAAAGGCAACACTTTTTGCTGATGTGTTTGACAGAAAACAGTGATGAAAAACTTGATCTTTCTCATTCCTGTTTTCCTGAGGCTAAACTAACTAAATTAACGTTTTGGTCCACTCAAATCTTGATGGACATTAATGCTTATGGGGGTGTAAACCCAAATGGTATTTTACCACAGTCTTTTATAAAGAACACTGATTTCATAGCTCCTTAAGTAGTTATATATATATATATATATATATATATATATATATATATATATATATATATATATATATATATATATATATACACACATATATATATAAATATATATAAATATATATATATATATATATATATATATATATATATATTATATATATATATATATATATATATTATATATATCATATACATACATACATACATATATGTGTGTGTGTAGATTTTTTCCTTTCACAGTTGGCTATTTATCAGAAAACGTATCCTGATAAACTTACATGGAAATCGCATAAGATGAAATTGATCAATATAAAATACATATTTTGATAAAACTTGATATAAGTTTTAATCTACCAAATAACCTATAGACTCAACTTAAATTATAACTACAAGTAACATTTGAAGCCTAAGGGACAAGACTAAGGATATTTGATCCAACGATTCCTTCATTTCGTGATATGATAGGCAGGATCTTATTCGGTTACAGTATCATTTGTCCTCGGGACAGTTCATGAACGTATTTACACCGGCTTTCTTGTTTGCTTATGTTAATGCTTCCAGTCAATTGAAACCTCATGCGACTTCTTTTCCCTATCGTAAATTTATGAAATCTGCAACATCATATTATAAAATCAAACATTTCATATTTTTTCATCACAATAATATTTTCTTCCTCGAGAATTATTATGAAGACTTATTTTTTTTCCAAATAGTACATTTCTTGTAAGAAAGGAATAATTTACATCAATTACAAACGGCCGATATAAAATAATCTTACATTTAAAGATTTAAAGGCCGCTCATGAATAAAACAGGCAAAGAGCAGTGACATTGCCTTTTCAACAAGGACAATGCCCAAGAAACTGACCAAATCTATGATCAGCGCCCAAACCCCGTCTCTAGCCAAGCTAGTACCAAGGAGAGCTAGTCAATGGCTGCTGATGACTCAGCAGATAGACCCATAGGGTCCCCAAAACGTCCCATCCTTGGCTTAACAAGGATGATGAAGTTGCAGTGACCAAAGGAACTAACGAGTTTGAGCAGGACTTATACCCCTGTCTGGCGATCACCATGTAAGGACGTTACTAACAGGCCACCAGAACCCTGTATAGTAAATATTTTCGAGATTAAGAACGATTATTTTTTTAATTACACGGTAATCTAAACCTTCCATGACATCAGAGAACATCAGTGTTCATCCACTGGTGTCCAAGTTTGTTTATTTGTGGTTTCTCGGTCAATGGGAGAGTTGTAACTGGAGTGAAGGCCCTTCGGCGATATGCCACGTCTAAATATACACTGTCAAGCTTACAGTTCAGGTATCGTTCCTACGTTAGTTTGGTTGAGGGCGAACAAACGTACTGCTGTTATTGGTTGGGAGTTTTGAATACGACACATTATGCATAGCTCCATACAGTGGCGGAACCAATATATATATATATATATATATATATATATATATATATATATATATATATATATATAGTATATACACAAGTATACTGTATATATTTATACAGTACACACACACAATATATATATATACATACATATATATATATATATATATATATATATATATATATATATTTATATATATATATATATACATATGTATACATCCATATTTATATATTTATACATGGATACGAGAGTAAACTAGAGGATATTCTAACAACTTGTAAGAAAAAGAGATGGACATGGGCAGGACATATAATGAGAATGACAGACAATAGATGGACATTAAGAATGACACAATGGGTCCCAAGAGATTGTTAATGAAGCAAAGGAATGAAGAGAAGACGATGGATCGACGAACTATGGAAGTTTGCTGCCGTGGAATGGTACAGAAAGACCACCAATGTACGCAAGTGGAAGGACATGTGTGAGGCCTTTGTTCTCCAGTGAACTAGAAACTGCAGATATATATATATATATATATATATATATATATATATATATATATATATATATATATATATATATATATAGGAAATATATTAAATACAGCCATTTCTATAGACAAATATTACGTAATGCAAGTGAAGGAATATGAAGTGAAAAAAACAAGCCATTCCTAAGAGAGAGAGAGAGAGAGAGAGAGAGAGAGAGAGAGAGAGAGAGAGAGAGAGAGAGAGAGAGAGAGAGAGAGAACGTACTGTAATATTTTGAAACTTGGTGGATGGAAGAGGTAGTGGAAGAGACGAGATAAAAAAAAGTGATGGGATAAAATGTAGCGATCCAGGAGATGATGTAATCAAGAAAATCTCATGGGAGTGAAGCAAAAATATTGAGAGAAATGGCCAAGAAGAGGAATTTTCTCCAAACTTACTGAGAAGAATGTCATAGAATTTGAGAGAATGAGGAAAATAAGGAATGGTTATCGTATATAATATGTAAGAAGAGAGATGTAAGAGGAATGAAAGGGAATGAACGAAAAAGAAACCATGGAAAATGAAGGGGAAAAAATAAAAATGAGGAAAACTATGCAGATAAGAGGGTAGAGCAGATAGATAGACGGAGTAAAGGAGGAAAATAAGTAATGGTTATCGTATATAATATGTAAGAACAGAGATGTAAGAGGAATGAAAGGGACTGAACGAAAATGAAACTAGAGAAGATGAAGGGAAAAAAATGAAAATAAGGAAAACTATGCAGATAAGAGGGTAGGGCTGATAGATGCATGGAGTAAAGAGCATGAGAAGTAAAAGGAACCCAGAAGAAAATTTGAAAGTGGAAGATAAGGGACAAAATATAATAAAATGAAACAAAAACAGAAACATAGGAAAGCAGAGGTTAGAATTTTCATATTGTATGAAACTAGGACAAGAAAGTTTAAAGGATCAGAATACAATAAGAAATCGATACCAAAGGTTAAGAAGTATAAACGAACGATATAGACGAATTAAAAATTTATGTTGAGAGAGAGAGAGAGAGAGAGAGAGAGAGAGAGAGAGAGAGAGAGAGAGAGAGAACTCATGGCCATCCAGTACATAATACTTGGAATATCAATGATTGAAAGGGATAAGAAACTTTATAGGGTCAGAAGACAATAAGAAATCGATACCAAAGGTCAAGAAGTATAAGAGATCGATAGACGAATTAAAAATTATGAGAGAGAGAGAGAGAGAGAGAGAGAGAGAGATAGAGAGAGAGAGAGAGAGAGAGAGAGAGAGGAGAGAGAGAGAGAGAGAACTCATGGCGATGAAGTACACAATACTTTGAAGATCAATGATTGAAAGGGGAAACGAAGCTAATCTTGGCATGGTGTAATGGCGGAGGGAAAGCGAAAGGGAAGTCATACGAAATATAAGCTTAGAAGCTCAATGATGGGTAGGAAGGGGAGCAGCGAACCAATAGCAACAGACTCCGGGAATAAACGGATTTTCCTTAAGATTTCTTAGAATATGTGAGCGTAAGGAAGAGGAGGAAAGGAGGATGGGAACAGTAAATAAGCAAGAGAGCGGCAAGAGGTAAACAAAGATATTTATTATTATTATTATTATTATTATTACTAGCCAAGCTACAACCCTAGTTGGAAAAGCAAGATTCTATAAGCCCAAGGGCTCCAATAGGGAAAAATAGCCCAGTGAGGAAAGGAAATAAGGAAATAAATAAATGATGGGAACAAACTAACAATAAATCATTCTAAAAACAGTAACAACGTCATGTCATATATAAACTATTAACAACGTCAAAAACAGATATGTCATATATAAACTATAAAAAGACTCATGTCAGCATGGTCAACATAAAAACATTTGCTCCAACTTTGAACTTTTGAAGTTCTACTGATTCAACTACCAGATTAGGAAGTTCATTCCACAACTTGGTATCAGCTGGAATAAAACTTCTAGAATACTGTGTAGTATTGAGCCTTATGATGAAGAAGGCCTGGCTATTAGAATTAACTGCCTTTTAAGCCCATAAAAGCTGAAGGAAGCCAAGTGTGGTGAATTGTTTGTGATATATTTGTTTTTTTTTTTCTTTGTTGTTTTGTGAGTGTTTATTTATGTGTCTTGGAATGTTTAAGTTTGTTTTCAGGTTATTATGATTGTTTTTTCATGAGTTACCATTACTTTTTTTATTTCAAGAATCAGGAACGAAGCAGAAAATAGCAAAGCAAAGAAAACTCACAATAAGATCAAAGGGAAAGAAGACAAGAGAAATGGAAAACGGTATTAAATAGGAACAGAAGTAGAAATACAATCTGGGAACGTGAAGCTTGGCATTACTAGTACAAGGGCCAAATTAGAATTAGGGTCCAACTGTTATGTATGCAACTTGTAAAGAATAACAAATTATATAAAAAGTTTAGCACTCCACGTACCGAACAATGTCATTGCATCTTTACGTGTATGCCTTTAATTATGTAAGTGATTATAAGCACTACTATATGCGTACTCCAGTAATAGAATTTTTTCGCGTTACGAAGTATAGCGAAAAATAATTGTCCTAACGACATGTAAGCAGATCTTAAGTGTCTTGTTACTTAAGTTCAGTTGTTATGTAGGCAGTGGCCATTGAGAATTTAGTGTTGGGTGAAACGTATTCAATGTTTGAAGAGGTATTTAGTAAGTGGTCACTTTCTAGCGCACGCTAGCCCGAGCAAGTCGAATTTATTAGCCAGGACGCCAGGCAGGGTCAAATACAGCTTCAGATGTGAATAGTGTTTTCACGTTAGCAATCAGAATGCTGAAACCGTTTCAAGAAGTGATGGACAATCTATTATCCGATTTCCAGCAGAATATTCAACAAGTATCCGCACCTCGTTAAAGTATGATGGATAACCATTTGAATGAGCATCGCGTTATTTTGAGGAAACTGATACGAAAATGTTAGCATTAGATGCGATTGTTTATCAACTTGGAGGACAAGGAACATCTAAAACTGCTGCAGAAACGAGTTAGTACGCAAAGAGCAGCATCGCCGAAAGTGTCAAGCTAGTAAAAGATTGAGGGAAAGTGTGGATTCATATCAACTTTGATGGAAGAGGTCTAGAGCTCAATAAAGGCCGAGAGTTGACATTGGAGCCAGGAATGTACCAAGAAAGACGTCGAAAAGATAAGTGAAAATATAGCTGTTTTTATTTTGTATACTTAGCAGTTGGTACAAGGAAATTGGAACATTGTGTTTATTTTATTTTATTGTTTTAATCGCCTGTTGGTTGTTGTTATTCACAATACATTGAACAGAATTAGATTGGGTCCGGTAAGATAGTCATTGACGTCTAAAAGGGCGATCACAAAATTCCATTTCAAAACCGTTACTGTGGTTGGTTGGATTGGGTAACAATAGGTCAGAAAGGGACGAATCAGAATTTATTAAGAGAATGGGTGACACTGGTATCAGAAAAACTAAGGAATAATTCCTTTGACGGTGACCAAGAATGGAAATGGTAAGCAAAGGCTGGTTTTTTATTACAAACTTTTTAAGGATTTAATCAGTCTACAGTCTGCTTATCGCATAGAAATCTATTAAAACGTTGCCAATATCTTTCTCATTGGGGAAAAATTTAAAAAGTTTTTTATAATGGATATTCTTTAGATATTTTTGAAGCGGCGGTACATCTTTACTAAAGTTCTTAAGTCTTTTAGATATTGGAGATCTAAGGAAGTGAAGATTGAAGTATTTTTAGATGATGGCATAGCTGCGGATGGTTTATTTGAAGGGGCATTGGATGCTAGCTATTTACTTTAAAAGCTTCAAGATTTGGATTTATTTACAAGAAAGTATAATTGGTTTTCAGACTCTAAATTGTATTTGGAAAGGTTTACAGAGGACGAATACTGAAGGCGAATTTCGTAACTACAGTGTTAGGATAAACTATGTCGTTAAAGACCTTGTTTAGATGCCAAACATTCTGAATTAACGAAAACGTTATTTTAACGAATATCTTTTGGACAGAACTGTCTGTTACATAATTTCCACGAAATTTGTCGTGAAAGGTATTGTTAAAATGAAAACGATAAAGTATTTCTGTATTTTTACATATTGAGCAAAGCTAGTTGAGAACTTAATGAAGAAATATCAGATGCTCCGGTTGAGAGCACGTTTTGACGCAGAAATTCATTCTTTTTATTTTGGTCCTTACTTTAACTATATACTTGCATCAGACTTATTTAACCTATTACTTCATTGTGACGCCTAAGATGTAGGCAGTTTATCACTATATTGTGACGCCTAAGGTGTAGGCAGTTTATCACTATATTGTGACGCCTCAGGTGTAGGCAGTTTATCACTATATTGTGACGCCTCAGGTGTAGGCAGTTTATCACTATATTGTGACGCCTCAGGTGTAGGCAGTTTATCACTATATTGTGACGCCTCAGGTGTAGGCAGTTTATCACTATATTGTGACGCCTCAGGTGTAGGCAGTTTATCACTATATTGTGACGCCTCAGGTGTAGGCAGTTTATCACTAGATTGTGACGCCTCAGGTGTAGGCAGTTTATCACTATATTGTGACGCCTCAGGTGTAGGCAGTTTATCACTATATTGTGACGCCTCAGATGTAGGCAGTTTATCACTCTATTGTGACGCCTCTGGTGTTGGGAAATTTATATGTTGTGACACCTCAGTAGTAGGTTTGGAGTAATTCTGAAGTTTTTAGCGATGAATACAGCGCATTTTTTTTTTTTTTTCATATCATGAAAAGAGTGGTTGGAAACTGGACAGCAAATTAATCTTTAAAATTAAACATGAAGGAGCAGGAGGCAGTCGACAGAATTATGTAAAGTACTTTGGCAATGTTTGAACGTTGTTCCAGATAAAATTTTCGATTTTAATGCAAGTAGGTAGCAAAAAGCCAGATTTGGAAATCATAGAAAACCAAAGAATTTAAACTTGTACTGAATACACTGTTCAGGTCATCAATGTATGTAAGCCCAGAAAGAGTACAAAAGAGCGGATTTTTTGAAGTGTTGTCAACTAACATGGATGAATGGTCAATTCTTTTTTACATTTTTCAGAGTTATGGACTTGTGAGAGTTATTAATTCTTTAGACTGTGTTGCTACTTTTAAAAATATGTTGAGGTTTTTAATCTCTAATATTGGTGTCCAGGTACAGAGGCAATTGATGCTTTAACTTGAGGTTTGGTGCTTTATACCAAAGGTTATTAATAAAATGGAGGTAAAAATTCTTGAAGTAGAATATTCCTGAGTGAAAGTCCTCTGCATCTTGACTGTTCATATTAACGAGGGAAACTTTATTGTTAAACTTTGAGTGTTTACGTAACAAAGGTTTTATTACACGGCAAAGATAAGGAAATTTTTCGCTGAAATTTAACTTTGATATAGAAGGTAAAGGTTTTTGAAATTACAAGTATATATGTACATTGTTTTATTTTTGGAATCTGCTTTCCAGGATCGTGAATGCAATGAAATGCCAGCAGTCGTCTTTAACGGTGGCATCTAATTTGGACAGGAAATTGGGGGACCTCAGTTGTCATGAGCATCTTCTATCATCGATGAATGGCAGCACCGACAAGGCCTACAAATTTGTCTTTCATCAAAGAGAAACTTACAATAATGGTCACGAGCAAAGCGAAATGCCATTGTATGTTGCTTTATTTATCACGCTTCTATTAGATTACGGCGTTTTAGTAATCTCCAGTGATCAAGCTATTTATGCCATAACGTGCATGCATGAAATGAGGGGTTACATAGATCCAACGGAAAATTCACTTGTTAAATCTTTGCAAGCACCTGTGAAACATTAAGCTGGTAGATCGGTGCATACAAAGGATCTTTTTGATAATATGGTGTTGCAGAATCCGTGCGGATTATATTTTCCTATATTGAAAAGCTTCTTTATTATTTTGATAGATCATTAAAGTTTTCTTATCTGAGATTTGGGGAATTAAGTTTATTGTAATTTGAAGATTTCTTAGTTGAACAGAAAAAAAAAAAAAAAAAAAAATCACCAATACTGTTTAGTTTTTTGATATCGGAAGTTATCACAAATGCTTTTCCATATTTGATGTATTTTGCTTGATGCAGAGGAAGCTGGAATGATTTTGTCCTTTGATCGATTTCTCTTTAAGAAGTTTTTTAAAAGCTCCTGTAATGTAACCAAACATAATTTTTTGTTAAAACTGTGGCTACAAGTTCAAACATCGCAAACGATAACGTCAATGATAGGTGTCTTCATAGACATGAGTGTTGGTAGTCTGTTTCAAGTAAACATGTTTGTCAAAGGCTTCAAAAAGAGGTTAAATGTGTAAATCATTCAATCGGAGCATTTATTTCTCTCTCTCCTTTTTTTTCCTTCTCTCCCTTTCTTTGGTATTATCTAGGGTCAACCGGCACGGTGCGCTATAATGCAATTTAATGTTTTATTATGTTTATACCTGTAGTGTAGAGAATGCGGAGTGAAGTGAGGACTAGAATTTTTTCGCGTTACGAAGTATAGCGAAAAATAATTGTCCTAACGACATGTAAGCAGATCTTAAGTGTCTTGTTACTTAAGTTCAGTTGTTATGTAGGCAGTGGCCAATGAGAATTTAGTGTTGGGTGAAACGTATTCAATGTTTGAAGAGGTATTTAGTAAGTGGTCACTTTCTAGCGCACGCTAGCCCGAGCAAGTCGAATTTATTATTAATATTATTATCATTATTATTTATTAGTAGTACAAGAGTGAGGTTCCACCACTCAAATTTGAGTTACTCTGCATTATTGCCGTGGATACACAGGTTTCCATAGTTTTTTCAAAACTTGAGATTTTGTTTTTTATCAATGGTTTTTCCTGGGCGGCAGAGGAGGCTTATATGTTAATTTGAAAGTTTGTTCATTTTGTTTTAAATATGCACTGCTATATCAGTACAGAAGTTTGTAGAAGTTATTAGAATGTGATGTTATATATAAATTGTTTTTTAAAAAGTATGATTCATTAGAAAAATAAACCTGGCGTCAACCGGCACGGTGCGCTATAATGCTAGGGTCAACCGGCACGGTGCGCTATAATGCAATTTAATGTTTTATTATGTTTATACCTGTAGTGTAGAGAATGCGGAGTGAAGTGAGGACAGGATAGCAACCTCGAGCTCAGAAATTACATAACAGTTGTATAACGAGGAATATTTATGCCTACCAGTGCGCTCTTTCAGCAAGGGGATTCGGTGGGGGGGGGGGGGGCTGTGGAGGGAATAATTCAAAATGTGTGCAGCATTAACACTAAGTATATTCACCTGAAGCCTTGCGTTCATATCATTATATAGGTTTTCATTCATTTGTACCGCATCTCCTCGTTCTACATCAATCTTTTTTCTTTTTCAGTAAAATCTTTTCCTCTTCGAATACGTAGTAAGTTTCCGCAAATTTGGGTGCATGTTATTAATGAAGCTTTACTTGTATCTTGTTTGTTCATATCATATTACTCGCGGTTCTTCGAAAACATTTTCCAAAATTCAATAAGAAACGTCGGCAGGTTTCTTCTTCGCATGCTTCGAGCTCTTTCTCCTCCTGCATAACGAGTTTCAAAATATGATACAAATTCTTGGAGCGAATCACCATCGTCAGTCAGTTCAAGAAAGCCATCAATAACATCATGCACTGGAAGAAATCTTGCTTGAGGGTACACTCGAGCACACTTTTCTAGGTTATTTTTCTTCCTCTGGTTTCTTGAAGTTTTAATAGTTTATATATGAAATATATATTTTAATGTTGCTGTTCTTAAAATATTTTATCTTTATTGTTAATTACTTCTCTTGTAGTTCACTTATTTCCTTTCCTCACTGGGCTATTTCTTTGTTGGAGCCCTTGAGCTTATAGCATCTTGCTTTTCCAACTAGGGTTGTAGCTTAGCAATTAATAATAATAATAATAATAATAATAATAATAATTTGGTTAAATTCGTTGTCTATTTGATAGCACGATTTTAAACGTATATCCATAATGTGGAGATAGACATTCTTAGCCACATGAAATAAAAGAGGGGCTATAAATATGTTACTGAAAATAATAATCAACAGAATTAATAATTGCTGTCTCGAAATTAGCCATTATGGTTCCGGGTTCTGTGATGTACTCAAGACCTCACAGGCACTACAAAGTACGTTCAAAGTTTAAAGCCCGCCCATGAATGGAAAAGGCAAGGAACAGTGACAGTGCCCTATCAAGCAGGACAATGCCCTAGAGACTGCCCATATGATCATCACCCAAGGCCCCACTCCACCCAAGCTTGGACCAAGGATGGTCAGACATTGGCTGCTGATGACTCAGCAGATAGACTGATTTCTGGACAACCTTTAAATGTTCCATCGCATGCCTAATTTCTATATATTTTTAGATCATGGTGGCCTTGCCTGGTGATTGCCAGACTGGGGTTCAAGTCCCACTCAAACTCGTTAGTTTCTTTTGTCACTGCAACCTCACCATCCTTGTGAGCGAAGGATGTGGGTTTTGGGGGAGCCTATAGGACTATCTGCTGAGTCATCAGCAGCCATTACATGGCCCTCACTGGTCCTAGCTTGAGTGGAGAGAGGGCTTGGGCGCTCATTATATGTAATAGAGTCAGTCTCTAGGGCATTGTCCTGCTTATTATGGCAATGTCACTGTCCCTTGCCTCTGCCATTCATGAGCAGCCTTTAAACCTTAAACCCATCAATCGTACCAAAAGTCAGCATCCCCTACGATGCTATCCCCCCTCCCCCCTCTTAGAGTAAAAGAAAAATTACCCATTTTATAAAACGTAAATTCATCGGGTATTGCATAACGATTATTGATCTAGAATGGGTCATTTCTTCTTCCCGTCATATTTTCTTTCATGCTTGTAAATGAGGTTAGAGCCATCCATCTACGAGCTTATTATAACCTCCAGTGCTTTTAATACTGTTTGGAATAAGGGTTTAAGATGAAGGTAAATAATGTAAGGGCTTTAGTCCTGACTAATAAAGATGAATAACATAAGCGGTCAAGGTATATGACCTTATTTCATCAATTAACGATGCATTTACAAATTATATATACCTTTCTGTTTTTAATTTCTTATTTCAGCAACTACCGAAAATGCAATTCCATGCTTTGCGGCAAAACATCCGTGCGGCAAAACATCCGTGCGGCAAAACATCCGTACGGCAAATCGTCTTACGGCGAACGGATTTACGTCGAATGAATTTAAGTCGAATTATCCGGTCTCCTCTGTTTCTAAACCCCCCGATTGTAAGCTAAAACATACATTTTGTGTCACTCATAAAGAAGTTATTCCTCTTAGCTATTCATATATCTTTATACTCAATATTATGAATAACGTTTTCACTTTTTATTTTACTCATGAAATATTTGATAAATCTTTTGCTTACAAGACTGGAGCTTTCACATAACCGCTTTTCTCGTCATTGAATGAAACGTTGGATTTCATGCAAGGATCGTCAGTTTAATTATGAATGAATTACAGCAGATTCGCCATGTTAATGGTGAATGGTTGTTGGAAGATTAATCTCTGTAATAACTGGGTCCAATGTATCACTAATCCAAATGGAAGCTTGTCACAGGAATGCCAACTTCCCCCGATGTGAAGGTTAAATCCGCTTCAGCTCGTCCAAACATTAGAATATTGAGATCTATCTTGATTTACAAAGCATAAATCCTAGTTAATCTAAAAGCACACACGCGATTATATTCTTTGATAAAAGGTTAGAGAATAGTTTATTATGTATGTTTTTTTCTCTCATATATACAGGAGTTTCCGTCCACTCGTTTAATGCTCTTGCATATGTATGAGAATAATTCAAACCTTTCCAACGATTTTAAAGGTTTAAAAGGCCGCTCATGAATGACAGAGGAGAGAGACAGTGACATTGCCCGAGCAAGCAGGACAATGCCCTACTGACAGAAAATATATACATATGATAAGCGCCCAAGGCCCCTCTCCAATCAAGCTAGGACCAGGGAGGGCCAGGCAATGTCTGCTGATGACTAAGCTGTTACACGTATAGGCTCCTCAACACCCCTATCTTCAGCTCACAAGAGTTGCAGACACTAAAGGAACTAACGAGTTTGATCGGGACTTGGATCCCAGTCTGGCGATCACCAGGCATGGACGTTATCAATAGGCCACTACAGCCCAAGATATTTCTTTTGCATAAATCTCAGTGTATATGAAAGGAGTTTTTGGGAAGGAAACTTAACATGAATAGGAACAAATAAATTACAAAGGATGCTATGAGAAAATTCATAGATATGACCAGTTGTGATAACTTCATTACACTAGACTTATTTGCATAACATTCTAAACAGTTTTCGAACCAAATATTAAGAATCTTAAAATAGAACAACAATTTCCATTATAGGATAACCAAATAATTCTCTTAAACACTGTTTAGATCGACATGAATGATTAGGAAAACAGTGACAACATAAAAATATGAAAAAATAAGATAACGACAAAGGTCAAAACTACGGTAATTTTACGAAACAATTCGTCAAAACCTTCAAACATAGGTAAAATATATAATAAATCTATATAATCAAAAAACAAATTTTCTCTGTTCGTCACGGTTTGCAGCTCAGACCATTGACTTTATTCACTTCAAATTATGTGAAAATATGGCATTGAGAACCCCTGTTATCATGCAAGTAAGACGGTCCTATTGAATTAGAAAAAATTACAGCAGAAATACATTATCTCAGTGTGTTATTATGGGATGGAGTTGGGATAGAAGGCACTAACGTAAAAGGATTCAAGAGGCCGCAAAATTAGATGACCCACTTCAGTTAGATCACAACCCTTCCAGTCAACTCTAACTTGCTGTATCAAGCTCAAATTGATGGTTCTTAAACCTGCGGATTTTAACAGAACGACAAGTCAATCAATGGGACAACCCTTCGAATTCAAGGTTTAAAGGCCACTCATAAATGGCAGAGGCCAGGGACAGTGACATTGCCCTATCAAGCGGGACAATGTCCTAAAAACTGCCTATATACATGGGATCAGCGCCCAAGACTCCTCTCCACCCAAGCTAAGACCAAGAAGGGCCAGGCAATGACTGCTGATGACTCAGCAGATAGACCTATAGGCTCCCCTAAAACCCCCATCCTTAGCTAACAAGGATGGTGAGGTAGCAGCGACTAAAGGAACTAAAGAGTTTGAGCGGGACTCGAACCCCAGTCTGGCGATCACCAGGCAAGGACGTTACCAGCAGGCCACCACAACCCTCATTATTTACCGTTGTTAATTTCTTTGGCTCACAGTATAACATTAAAAATCAGCAATCTAACCTTTAAAAAAGCAGGAATAGTTCACGTATACACTGGGATGTTAATTAGTTCCAACATTGGATAATTGTTATCACTTTTAGATACCTGGGAACTACAGTATGTTTTTAAGAAGAGCAGAACTGTCAAATGGTACCTGGCAAATGTCTCTAGGTTTTGGCCTTTGCTCTACGGAGACAAGAAATCGTTTCATACTTTGACTTTTGTATCCTCATCGACATAAATTGTCTCCACATTCTAATCAACATTCAATAAGAATCTAAAGAGGGTTGATTACGATGTAGATCAGCGTGGAATGTACCTTTATTGAATACCAAAAGAACGAAGAAGACACAAACTAATGGAAACCTACACATAGACGATCCAAGGAGACTGGTTATAGAACGTACAATTGGCTTAAAAAGATGCCATGACGACGAGATAACTGCAGTGAGTTTACAGCAGCTCCTTGTACCCTATGAATGAAGATGATTGTGGTGTTGATGATGGTGAAATGAATAAATAATCTCCAAATACAAGTCTAAAAACGAAATGAACAGCATAAAACAAAAATGGATTGAATATATATAAACGCATAAGGGCATCATAAGAAATAAAGACAACGACAACCAAGTGTTCATACATGCAGGTGAATAGCAAATTCATGTGAAACAAATTGGATTTTACCAACCACCCAAAAAATACAAGATATGAAGCAGAGAATACCGTGATTTCATTATTCTCAAGAACCCCAGACGTCCATTTCCAACGTACACGCAATTTTACTTGCTTATTTCAAACCAGACTATGACAATATTTCAGTCGAACCAAATAAAATTCAATTCTAAATTACCCTAACTGAATCATTGTTCTCTCTCTCTCTCTCTCTCTCTCTCTCTCTCTCTCTCTCTCTCTCTCTCTCTCTCTCTCTCTCTCTCTCTCTCTCTCTCGCTCAAGATTCTAATTTGTAACCAATTTTCAATTTCAAGATGCCTTCCGAGAACGATAAAAAGAGGAAAATAAGACTGAATAAATTAATGTAAGGGCCAAACGATAAAAACTAAATGCTCCAGAATACTTAAGTAATAATTTTTACATAAAAGCCATTTAACAGAGAAAAAGAATAAAAAAATTTCAAATTTTCTTATATAAGAGGGGGACAATGCTCAAACAATCACTAGAAAAAGGGAATAAAATTTCCATTCTTGATTAAAAGGGGGAGGAGAGAGAGAGAGAGAGAGAGAGAGAGAGAGAGAGAGAGAGAGAGAGAGAGAGAGAGAGAGAGAGAGAGCGCGCAAAGATTTTTCACGGAAAAAATACGATCGCTTAAGAATTCCACAATACGAGGAGCTCATCTTTAATGAAAGACATTTGTTTCTTGAGGAATTATGTGGGATAAATCTCTCTCTCTCTCTCTCTCTCTCTCTCTCTCTCTCTCTCTCTCTCTCTTTTTACAGAAATACTTAATAGGAGGGGGCTGTGAATCCACAATACCCTGAATATCAGGGTATGGAAGTGGTATTGGAACACCTTATTTTAGGTGCACTACTCTTTCCTCCAAACTATTTGTTGTAGAATACATATATATATATATATATATATATATATATATATATATATATATATATATATATATAAATATATATATACACATACATATATATTTACATATATATATATATATATATATATATATATACATATATATATATATACATATATACATATCATTCTTCCTCTCTTAAAATCCGAATATTCACAATAATAACTTCATCATGCCTAGAAGGCATTCACTTCCATCGGCACCTTGCAATTTTCAGGACTTATTATGAAGTCAATTTGATTTTTAACGTTTTAATAACTATTTGATTTCCCCAAGAATAACTTCAATTGCTTTAAAATATTTATTCACTTTCTGTGCCTTCTTTTATTCTCGCATATTACACTGATTATTTATTAATCTTTCTGTATCTCTCTGCAGTACATGATAATTGTTTTAACCTTGTGATTGCAATTGAAATGGAATTTCTTTTTCGTTAATAATTCGTTCTTATCTCTATCCAAACTTGAATGTTTTCATTACCTACTCCTCACTTACATAACCACTAACGCTCCCTGTAACTCCATGAACCCATTCTGGAATTATACACAACCCTAATTAATGTCTCTAATTGTGTATCAGTCGCATACCTTTTCTAAAAAAAAAAAAAAAAAAAAAAAAAGCTCTTCTCATTTCTTTCTTATCAAAATAATTTGTTCTTATAATTACAAACTAATCTTTTACCCAAACTTCATCAATAATTGTCCTTTAAATCAACAATGATTAGCTATATCTCAGAACACTTTCATTCCCATAATTATACCTATTCACAAGCATTAATATACATGCACATATATATATATATATATATATATATATATATATATATATATATATATACATATATATATATATATATATATATAATATATATATATAATATAGATATATATATATATATATATATATATATATATATATATATATATATATATATATATATGAATACCAACATCCTCCTGTTACCCATAGAGAAGAGGTGCTTGAAAATTATTCCCTTACGTTTTCAATCCAACCATCAAATCCCAAAGAGGAAAATAACATACATTTCTCAAGCATAAACTTAATCTTTCCGATAAATTTGAATGTTTTAATGGGTTCTTGTCCCTCTTTATTGGGAAGATAATCTTTATATCTCCTACGGCTTGTGACGAATGCAAACTTTAATTTCCTTTACGTAAAATATAGTACATAGCGGAAATAAGAAATTATTCAAATATGGTGGAAAAAAAATAAATGTATATGCACGGACGAAAACACTGCATTTACACTTAAAAATTTGCGTTAAAAACGGTAAATACCTGGCAACATTTATTCCAGGATTTTTACCATTATAAAATCGGATATATTGACGTAAAGGAGTGATATTACGGTCACCAAGCCCGTATTTTACTGAAATACGGATGAGAATAGCATATTTTTATGGAGAACTTCCGATCAAAATTGCGGTTTTCTTTAATAGTGTAGGGTTCACATACCTGAAAAAGAATGGCATAAAAGTGCCCTTGTCACTTTGAGTTATGGAGAGTGACAAGTGAAGCCATAGTAAAGAGGTGAAATGGATCCTCCCTGCATTATGGGATTTGGTGAAGACTGGGCAGATATACGAGACTGTGAGAGAGATCACGAGGAAAATGAGTGGAAACGTAAGAGGTAAATTTATCCAAGGGTACCATGATGAAATAAACAGGTTTTATCTTACAAGCATAGAGACCAAGGTAGAAAAGGGGATTTCCAGACTCTTTAGCTATGGTAAGCAGCTCTTCTAGGAGAAGGACACTCCAAAATCAAACCACTGTTCTCTAATCTTGGGTAGTGCCATAGCCTCTGCACCATGGTCTTACACTGTCTTGGGTTACAGTTCTCTTGCACGAGGGTACACTAAGGCACAATATTCTATCTAATTTCTCTTCTTCTTGCTTTGTTAGTTTTTATAGTTTATATAGGAGATATTTATTTAATATTACTGTTCTTAAAATATTTAATATTTCTTGTTTCCTTTCCTCACTGGGCTACTTTCCCTGTCGGAGCCCCTGGGCTTATAGCATCCTGCTTTCCCATTTAGGGTTGTAGCTTAGCAAGTAATAATAATAATAATAATAATAATAATAATAATAGGCTAAACCCTGTGATATATACATTGTCATAGAAACTGTATTTTCTATAACCGTCTATAATAACTAGACAAGTCTGCTTGTAGTATAATAAAATAAAACATACTTCAAACATACCATCACACAAAATGGTATGGGGGAAGGGATGGCATATCTCACAAAATCAGAGAAAGATACAAATGAATAATATTTAAATAAATGAAATACAAAAGAGAAAAATTAAGAAATTATGAAAGTTAAATCCTCCAAGCGTTTCATTACATTATTCATCTCTAATTATGGCAGTCAGATGTAAAGAGAGGTCAAAACTTTAATTGGATCCGCTTTTGCCATTTACTCGGAGGTAACCAAAGTAAATTTATCGTTCATTCATCTTTCATTGTGCTTCCCCTGAGTGCCATGTGCCAGAAATTATTATTATTGCAGGTGTGCATTTATGTCTTGCATAGCCGTGCTTTGCATATATATTAGAGCAATTATTTTACCTTCAGGTGCTTACGAATATAGCGGGAGTATGAGCGCACATTTGCACGTTTGATCACACTGGATGTAATGCTTGATCTGGGTCTTACGAGTTTTCACGCATGGCATTTAAATCTTTAGTTAGTGATCAATAAAGACTTGAGTAACGATGGTCTTGATGATACCGTTGTTAGTCATATTCTTTATGTTAATCATATTCATATATTCATCAGTGCATTAACTGGAAAGTCGGGGACACCCATATTAGGTTAGTTTGCTGTTGGTTATAAAACAAAAGTCTTCCACCATCACCAATCCGCACTGGCTAGCGTGGAAATGGAAACTGGCCAAACCCGAGACATGTCTGAGGCCTTTGTCCTGCAGTGGACTAGAAACGGCTGCATTTATTGATATATATATATATATATATATATATATATATATATATATATATATATATATATATATATATACAAAATTCAATTTGACAGTTATATTGTTTTTTTTTCGTTTTTTTTCTTTGTTTTTTTTTGCGATGGCTTGAAAGGCCTTTTACATTATATTTTTTTGTCTGTCATCAACATACCGGTACCTGTCTGTCCCCATCATTAAGTTTTACCATTTTTACTAAATTTTGAAAAAAAAAAATTCCCTATTGCCCTCACACGTGTTATAAAAATCCGTATATGCTAAGGGCAGTGATAATGAAATCTTTTATTAGTCAGTATTTTCAGTGATGAAGTAAGTCAGTATTTCTTAATAAACTACTAGTCGCTGGATTTGAAAAGTTGTAACACTTACGGAAAGAAAAGTTGTAACACTTACGGAAAAATTGAACACCAAACTTAAAAAAAAAAAAAAAAAAAAAAAAATTAACTCTGGAACATATCTGGGACGACTTTAAGAATATTTCAAGAACGGTTATATAGACCGGTTTGGTAATGAAACTTGAAAGCAGAAAGAACCGTTTATATATATATATATATATATATATATATATATATATATATATATATATATATATATATATATATATATATATATATATTTTGAACGCTTAAACATAACTGGAAGGACTTCAAGAATAATATAGGAACGTTCAAACAAAACATTCTGGTAAAGAAAGAGTAGCGAAAGAGATATTGGGTTGAGTGATTCCAGTGCACAGTGCGGATAAAGGAGCTAATTCAAAGACTGGAAAGGTAAACATCATCAACGCTAGAATAATAAGCCTTCAGTGTGGGTGATTTATGGAATAGACAAGGATTACCTTACGAGAACTTTAATATTATTGTTGAGAGAGAGAGAGAGAGAGAGAGAGAGAGAGAGAGAGAGAGAGAGAGAGAGAGAGAGAGAGAGAGAGATAGAGAGAGAGAGAGAGAGAGATATTATCTCCCTTATATAATAAATAGGAAGAGTCTGACTATATATATATATATGTATATATATTTTGATGCTATTCAATCAATTCAAATTTTGCGGATTTTTCAATAGGAAATAAGAATACACAAAGACTATCTTACACAAGTGATATAGAAAAATGGATATGAAATTTGTATAATTTGACTCATCTGATTGCTGTGACAATCTCATGAAGGAGAGTGATTAGAACAGAATAAAATCCTAAACGAACAATGCTTTATGTGAATGCAGTCTTAAAAAGGCCTTATGAAGGACTTTAGGATTGGTCACAAGGAGAGATAACAGAATGATGCAAATAAGTGGTTCTTGTGAATAGCAGGACACTAATACACTAAGTAAGCATCTGCAATATATGCAACTATGAGGGCTAAGTTTATTTTTACAAGTCGGTGTTTATTTAGAGGAGCGGAGACAGTTTGGGAGTTAGTCATTTGTAGTTACATAGATTACCGTAATGACACTAGGGTTGTGGTGGCCGATGTGGTAACGTCCCTGACTGCTGAACGTCAGACTGAGGTTCCAATCCCAGACTGAGGTTCCAATCACGCTCAAACTCGTTAGTTCGTTTGGTTGCTGCAACCTTACCATCCTTGTGAGCTAAGGATGGGGGTTTGAGTGAGCCTACATGGATTACCGTAATAACATTAAGGTTGTGGTGGCCGATGTGGTAACGTCCCTGATTGCTGAACGTCAGACTGAGGTTCCAATCTCGCTAAAACTCGTTAGTTCGTTTGGTTGCTGCAACCTTACCACCCTTGTGAGCTAAGGATGGGGGATTGGGTGAGCCTATAGGTCTATCTGTTGAGTCATCAGTTGCCATTGCCTGGCCCTCCCTGGTCATAGCTTAGGTGGAGAGGGTCTTAGGCGCTGATCATATGTGTATATGGTCAGTCTCTAGGGCATTGTCCTGCTTGATAGGGGAATGTCACTGTCCCTTAACTCTGCCATTCATGAGCGGCCTTTAAAACTTAAAGGGTTCAAGGGAAGCATGAAAAATTAAATTTGTTTTGAAAATGTGAATAATGAATAATAAAAGAAATATCTAAAATTATATGTCACAAGCATATTCCAAAAGAAAATTGGGAAGTAACAAATATAATTAACAAACATTGGTCATGATAGCATAAAAAACTAAAGTGTGTTTTAAAAATGTCAATACTGAATAATAAAACAAATATCTAAATAAACCTATCTGACATAAACATATTGCAAAAGTATATTGGAGAGCAATAAATAGAATTAATTAATCACATGCCAGACAATGTCATTATTTAAGATAGACGAGCTATCATTAAAGTAAATAATGGCTGCAGGCATTTTAATGAAGTGGAGGAAAAATTACCATGTGACTGATAAAACACTCTTGCTGTATGTTTAAATACGTTCCACTCAAGATAGGATAATACTTTAATAAGATCTAGGATTACCCCCTACTGTGGATTATGAGCCGCTTCTCCATGTACTGTATATACGGTATATATATATATATATATATATATATATATATATACATATATACATATATATATATATATACACATATACATATATATATATATATATATATATATATATATATATACACGCATATATATATACATATACATATACATACATACATACATATATATATATATATATATATATATATATATATATATATATATATATAGGCCTATATATGCGTGCGTGTGTGCAATATTTAAGAATACCTCAGAATATGAATTCTGATTTCTATCAAGGTCTGTAAATTCTTCTAGCATTGATGCCTTTGTATTTGAAGAGATAACAGAGGCTCAAGAATTAGTCGAGAAGGTGGTAGTTTACTTTTCATATTTGAAGTGTTTTCAAACAGGAAAGGAAACAATAAAAAGCGACTTGTCTGCAACATACCGTAATCAACATTTACCTACATTCAATACAACGGCTGTTGTTTGTTGAAAATCATACTATTTTATCACAAAGGAATCAAAGCTCTAGAGTCTGTGCATATATTGATATTGAAAGACAACTTTCCTCATAGATGGAAAGAGAACAATTTTCATTATATCGTATATATATATACATATATGGTACAGGTAGTTGAATTGATAACACGCAAACAAATTTACATGAAGCTTTCACTGATGATATCAATGTTTAGTGAAGCCCTTTTTTTTTTTTTCAATACTGACAAAGGACCACACAATTTGAGGAAGAACTTTTTCAAGTACTGTTAAAGCTCATCGTTTTTTAAAATCTCTTTGAGTGCAGCTTCTTATCCAATCAGTTTATTATTATTATTATTATTATTATTATTATTATTATTATTACAAGATAAGCTATAACCCTGGTTGGAAAAGCAAGGTGCTAGAACCCCAAGGGTTCCAAAAAGGAAAAAATAGCCCAGTGAGGAAAGGAAACAAGGAAATAATCTACTAGAGAAGTAATAAAAAATCAAAATAAAATATATTAAGAAGTAACAACATTAAATTAGATCTTTCATATATAAACTATAAAATCTCAAAAAGAAGAAGAAAAGAAATAAGATAGAACAGCGTGCCCGAGTGTACTCTCAAGCATGAGAGCTCTAATCCAATACAGTGAAAGGCCATTGAACTGAGGCAATAGCACTGCCCAAGATTAGAGAACAATGGTTTGATTTTGATTGTCCTTCTCCTAGAAGATCTGATGACCATAGCTAAAGAGTCCCTTCTAACAAGAGGAAAGTAACCACTGAACAATGACAGTGCAGTAGTTAACCCCTTGAGAGAAGATAAATGTTTATCATAGCTAAAGATTCTCTTCTACCCTTATCAAAAGTAAAATAGTCACTGAACAATTCAATTATAGTGCAGTAGTTAATCTTTGAGCAAAGAATTGTCAGGTAATCTCAGTATTGCCAGGTGTACGAAAAAAAGAGGAAAATGTATAAAGAATAGTACAGACTATTTAGTGTAAGTGATATAAAGGAAAAAATAGCCGTAACTAGAGAGAGGGATCCAATGGAATACTGTCTGGCCAGTCAAAGGACCCAATAAATCTCTAGTGGTAGTATCTCAACGGGTGGCTGGTGCCGTGCCTTGACCAACCTCCTACTACAAGACTGCTATCATGTGCAGAAAAGAAGGCTTGAAAGCTTTACCCAACGTTCTATTAAAAATTCGAGCTCTGAGTATTGAAAATAGAATTTGAGTATTCTACAACATGCCGGGTAGCAAACTCCTTTGTTTGAAAAGATGGGCTGATTTAATCGTTAAGCCTTTAAAATGCATTCCTTAGTTTATTCATGTTTTTTTCTCTCTACTTACGAGATTGTTGTTCCATAAATGATTATCAAGAAACGTAGCAAGCGACAAAACAATATTTAGCTTGGTTTATCCGCTCCCACCTGAACTTCTGGAAGTTTATTAATCTATTGAAAATATAATTGAAATTAAACCACCTAGAAAGCTGAAGTAAAGGGGACCAAGACGGAATTCTCAATCACTTCTAGTAGGTTATTTGTAAAAACTGTCATCTCTCTATCGTGCCTGTTTTCCGGATGTGCACTTTATTATGATTTTATCCAAGACATATCTGTTACTGTAATTCTACAAATTTGTTTTTTGAGATCCTGTACGTTTAAACGAGTTAGTTACGAAGTGACACTAAAATAAATCTAACGAGATGAACCCAAAAGCAATGTATGTGTTCAGACTTCGACACTTGAATAATGGATCTAGTTTTATTTCTCATTTTCTTATATTATTTTGAGGCTTTTCCAACTGATTATTCTACAATTTATAGTCAGTGGATTAATTTTGGATATAATGACAATAATGGTGAATGTTAGAGTTTCTTAATAGCAAACAATTATAGGAATAACTCTTTCGATATCTCCCGACACTTTTGATTACCATTATTTAGGAAAAGAAAATAAGATAAAAATCAATATCTCACAAATGGTGGAGCCTAAAATATAAAACTTGTTTTGTGAAATCCTGCATCTCTCTGGATTATTTCAAACTTAAGGGAAACATCCGAGAGAGAGAGAGAGAGAGAGAGAGAGAGAGAGAGAGAGAGAGAGAGAGAGAGAGAGAGAGAGAAGGGTAATATGATTCCGATGGCTAATGGGAGAGCTAACCAGTAAAAAACCCAGAACCTGATCTGTGTACGAACGTGGATGGGGCTGTCATTCGAAGGATGAGAAGGAAAATGGATGGTTATAACAGGAAAATCTCTTTTCCCTCTCATCTTATACCTAAGCTGGATTTTTTTACGATACTCACTGGCTTTAAAGAATATTATTATTATTATTATTATTATTATTATTATTATTATTATTATTATTATTATTATTATTATTATTATTATTATCAGTATCATCATTATCATTATTACTATAAGAATTAATGAAAAATTAAAATAAAATATTAAAAAAAAAAACATTAACATTAAAACAGATAATTCATATATAGACTATTATAAGTATCATTCTTTACGTATCGGCCTACATATGAAAATAATTTATAATTTAACCAAAAGTGTAACAGTAAAACATGGTAATGTAATCCAACTACTTCCTACAAAAATGTATTATTGACGTAGTCTTTAAATTAAATCTAGAGAATCAGATGCTGTTGCATTGATATATATATATATATATATATATATATATATATATATATATATATATATATATATATATAGAAAGTATATATATATAAATATAAATATATATATTTATATATATATATATATATATAAAGTATATATATATATATATATATATATATATATATATATATAACAGGTAATACGAAGGATAAAAATATGACATAGTATGACAAGAACGAGAACCAATCAAAAAGAGGACACTCCAGAATCAAACCATTGTTCTTTAGTCTTGGGCAGTGCCATAGCCTCTGTACCATGGTCTTCCACTGTCTTGGGTTAGAGTTCTCTTGCTTGAGGGTACACTTCGGCACTCTGTTCTGTCCTGTTTCTCTTCCTCTTGTTTTGTTAAAGTTTTTATCGTTTATATGGGCGATATCTATTTTAATGCTGTTGCTCTTCTTGAAAAAATGATTTTTCCTTGTTTCCTTTCCTCAATGAACTATTTTCCCTGTTGGAGCCCCTGGGCTCATAGCATCCTGATTTTCCAACTAGGGTTGTAGCTTAGCAAGTAATAATAATAATAATAATAATAATAATAACAACAACAACAACAACAACAACAACAACAACAACAATAATAAAAATAATAATAATAGTATATTCATTTATGAATATTACTTGGACTTACTTTGAATTGTGGCCAGCTTGAACTCCTGCATTATAGCAACTTATAGAAGACTAATGGACTCTAAAGTATTCCTTGGAGGCAATGGCACACTTTATATATATATATATATATATATATATATATATATATATATATATATATATATATATATATATATATATATCAGTACTACTGCTAGAGAGTTATTAGGTCTTTTGATTGGCTACCTGGTGCTACTTGAATTTGCGTTCCACCTGTTGGAATCCATTCTTGGGTTATTCTATATTTGATTGTCTTCTTACCAGTATGGCGAAGATACAAGGAATGAATAGAAAGGCCTCTGTTGTCCTTGTTAATAATTTCAATGCTTACCAAATGGAGTGGTTAAATTCTATTACTACTGACCGCATAGCTTAAGAGCCTTGGACTTTACCTCTGAATCAGGCTGCAAGCAAATCACAGGTGAAGCTGCTCACAGGTCTGGTAACTGCTTGCACCTAGTATACATTGACTCCCCTGATGTTATCACAAGGTTGGTTATCCAGTAGGGAAGGCCGATCATACCTTGGTTTCGTTCGAAATTAAGACTGAGCAACATGTGCCTAATGTGTCATATTTATGTAAGATATATATAAAATCTCAAGAAGAATGGAATTACTATTTGAGTGTTCTTTTGCATTTGAATTGTTTATAATTGCATAAAGGTTTTGAGCATGCTGTTCTCTTGATTGAGCATCTGGCATGACCTGGGCAACATAATTGAGAGGCGTATCCCATCTTATGTCTTAAAAGCATCTAGTAAAAGACAAACCATGATTAAATGTTGATTGTAGATATAGCTTATATAGTGAAATAGGAGGCTTAACATCTTAGACAGATCAGATCTTTGATGAATAACTATATTGAGCTAAAAGCTGTTGCTTCGAAATGTTTTGCTAAAAAAAAAAAAAAATTCCATCTTAACCATAAAAACCCCTTTCTAACATAACCCAGGAAAAAAAGTGGTGGGCTACATTTAAATCTACCCTTTTTGGTGAAGACTTAACAGTTCCTCCTTTACTTAAACCATATGACTCTGTCACTCACTGTCCAGAATCAAAGGCAACACTTTTGGCTGATGTGTTTGACAGTAAGCAGTAAGGAAAAACTTGATCTTCCTCATTCCTGTTTTCCTGAGACTAAACCAACTAAATTAACGTTTTGGTCCAATAAAATCTTGATGGACATTGATGCTTATGGAGGTGTTGACCCAAATGGTATTTTACCACAGTCTTTTATAAAGAACACTGATTTCATAGCTCCTAAGTAGTTTTATATATATATATATATATATATATATATATATATATATATATATATATATATATATATATATATATTTATATATATTATATATATATATATATATATATATATATATATATATATATATATATATATACATACATACATACATATATGTGTGTGTGAAGATTTTTTCCTTTCACAGTTGGCTATTTATCAGAAAACGTATCTCGATAAACTTGCATGAAAATCGCATAAGAGGAAATTGATCAACATAAAATGCATATTTTTATAAAACTTGATATAAGTTTTAATCTATCAAATAACCTATAGACTGAGCTTATATTATAACTACAAGTAACCTTTGAAGTCTAAGGGACAAGAATAAGGATATTTGATCCAACGATTCCTTCATTTCGTGATATGATAGGCAGGATCTTATTCGGTTACAGTATCATTGGACCTCGGGACAGTTCATGAATTTATTTACACCGGCTTTCTTGTTTGCTTATGTTAATGCTTCCAGTCAATTGAAACCTCATGCGACTTGTTTTCCCTATGGTAATTTTATGAAATCTGCAACATCATATTATAAAATCAAACATTTCATATCTTTTCATCACAATAATATCTTTTCCCTCGAGAATCCTTATGAAGACTTTATTTTCCTGCAAAAAAAAAAAAAGAAAAAAAAAAAGGGGAGGGATGACTTCTGGGTATTTATATTTTTATTTTTTTCCAAATAGTATATTTCTCGTAAGAAAGGAATAATTTATATCAATTACAAACGGCCGAAATCAAATAATCTTACATTTAAAGATTTAAAGGCCACTCATGAATGAAACAGTCAAAGGGCAGTGACATTGCCTTTTTAACAAGGACAATGCCCAAGAAACTGACCAAATTTATGATCAGCGCCCAAACCCTTTCTCTAGCCAAGCTAGTACCAAGGAGAGCTAGGCAATGGCTGCTGATGACTCAGCAGATAGACCTATAGGCTCCCCAAAACGTCCCATCCTTGGCTTAACAAGGATGATGAGGTTGCATTGACCAAAGGAACTAACGAGTTTGAGCAGGACTTGCACCCCTGTCTGGCAATCATCATGTAAGGACGTTACTAACAGGCCACCAAAACCCTGTATAGTAAATATTTTCGAGATTAAGAACGATTATTTTTTCAATTACACGGTAATCTAAACCTTCCATGACATCAGAGAACATCAGTGTTCATCCACTGGTGTCCAAGTTTGTTTATTTGTCAATTCTCGGTCAATGGGAGAGTTGTAACTGGAGTGAAAGGCCCTTCGGCGATATGCCACGTCTAAATATACACTGTCAAGCTTACAGTTCAGGTATCGTTCCTACGTTAGTTTGGTTGAGGACGAACAAACGTACTGCTGTTGTTGGTTGGGAGTTTTGAATACGACACATTATCAAGATAAGTAAAAGTATGCATAGCTCCATACAGTGGCGAAACCAATATATATATATATATATATATATATATATATATATATATATATATATATACTGTATATATATATATATACTGTATATATATATATATACAATATTTACACAAGTATACTGTATATATTTATATAGTATATATATATATATATATATATATATATATATACACACAAATATATATTATATATACTGTATATACATATATCTATATATATATTTATATATATTTACACATAGATACGAGAGTAAACTAAAGGATATTCTAACAAATTGTAAGAAAAAGAGATGGACATGGGCAGGACATATAATGAGAATGACAGACAATAGATGGACATTAAGAATGACACATTAAGTCCAAAGAGATTGTTAATGAAGCAGAGGAATGAAGAGAAGACGATGGATCGACGAACTATGGAAGTTTGCTGCCGTGGAATGGCACAGAAAGACCACCAATGTACGCAAGTGGAAGGACATGTGTGAGGCCTTTGTTCTCCAGTGAACTAGAAACTGCAGATAATATATATATATATATATATATATATACACACGTATATATATATATATAAATATATATGTGTGTGTGAGTGTATATATATAATATATACATGCAAATATACAGGAAATATATTAAATACAGCCATTTCTATAGACAAATATTACGTAATGCAAATAAAGGAATCTGAAGTGAAAAAAACAAGCCAATTCTAGGAGAGAGAGAGAGAGAGAGAGAGAGAGAGAGAGAGAGAGAGAGAGAGAGAGAGAGAGAGAGATAACGTACTGTAATATTCTGAAACTTGGTGGATGGAAGAGGTAGTGGAAGAGACGAGATAAAAAAAAATGATGGGATAAAATGTAGCGATCCAGAGGATGATGTAATCACGAAAATCTCATGGGAGTGAAGCACAAATGTTGAGAGAAATGGCCAAGAAGAGGAATTTTCTCCAAACTTACTGAGAAGAATGTCATAGAATTTGCGAGAATGAGGAAAATAAGGAATGGTTATCGTATATAATATGTAAGAACAGAGATGTAAGAGGAGTGAAAGGGAATGAACGAAAAAGAAACTATGGAAGATGAAGGGGAAAAAATAAAAATGAGGAAAACTATGCAGATAAGAGAGTTGGGCCGATAGATGGATGGAGTAAAGAGCATTAGTAGTAAAAGGAACCCATTAGAAAAATTTGAAAGTGGAAGATAAGGGACAAAATATAACAAATGAAACAAAAACAGAAACATAGGAAAGCAGAGGTTAGAATTTTCATATTGTATAAAATTAGGACAAAAGGGGATAAGAAAGTTTAAACGGTCAGAAGACAATAAGAAATCGATACCAAAGGTTAAGAAGTATAAGAGATCGATAGACAAATTAAAAATTATAAGAGAGAGAGAGAGAGAGAGAGAGAGAGAGAGAGAGAGAGAGAGAGAGAGAGAGAGAGAGAGAGAGAGAGAGAGAGACTCATGGCGATGAAGTATGCAACGCTTTGAAGATCAATGATTGAAAGGGGAAACGAAGCTAATCTTGGCATGGTGTAATGGCGGAGGGAAAGCGAAAGGGAAGTCATACGAAATATAAGCTTAGAAGCTCAATGATGGGTAGGAAGGGGAGCAGCGAACCAATAGCAACAGACTCCGGGAATAAACGGATTTTCCATAAGATTTCTTAGAACTTGTGAGCGTAAGGAAGAGGAGGAAAGGAGGATGGAAACAGTAAATAAGCAAGAGAGCGGCAGGAGGTAAACAAAGATATTTATTATAATTATTATTATTATTATTATTATTATTATTATTATTATTAGCCAAGCTACAATCCTAGTTGGAAAAGCAAGATGCTATAAGTCCAAGGGCTCCAATAGGGAAAAATAGCCCAGTGAGGAAAGGAAATAAGGAAATAAATAAATGATGGGAACAAACTAACAATAAATCATTCTAAAAACAGTAACAACGTCAAAATAGATATGTCATATATAAACTATTAACAACGCCAAAAACAGATGTCATATATAAACTATAAAAAGACTCATGTCAGCCTGGTCAACATAAAAACATTTGCTCCAACTTTGAACTTTTGAAGTTCTACTGATTCAACAACCCGATTAGGAAGATCATTCCACAACTTGGTAATAGCTGGACTAAAACTTCTAGAATACTGTGTAGTATTGAGCCTCCTGATGGAGAAGGCCTGGCTATTAGAATTAACTGCCTTTTAAGACCATAAAAGCTGAAGGAAGCCAAGTGTGGTGAATTGTTTGTGATATATATGTCTTTTTTTTTCTTTTTTTTGATAGTTTGTTGTTTTGTGAGTGTTTATTGATGTGTCTTAGAATGTTTGAGTTTGTTTTCAGGTTATTATGATTATTTTTTTCATGAGTTACCATTACTTTTTTATTTCAAGAACCAAAAACGAAGCAGAAAATAGCAAAGCAAAGAAAACTCACAATAAGATTAAAGGGAAAGAAGACAAGAGAAATGGAAAACGGTATTAAACAGGAACAGAAGTAGAAATACAATCTGGGAACGTGAAGCTTGACATTACTAGTACCTGGGCCAAATTAGAATTAGGGTCCAACTGTTATGTATGCAACATGTAAAGAATAACAAATTATATAAAAAGTTTAGCACTCCACATACCGAGCAATGTTATTGCATCTTTACGTGTATGCCTTTAATTATGTAAGTGATTATAAGCACTACTATATGCGTACTCCAGTAAAGGATAGCAACCTCGAGCTCAGAAATGACATAACAGTTGTATAACGAGGAATCTTTATGCCTACCAGTGCGCTCTTTCAGCAAGGGGATTCGGTGGGGGGCTGTGGAGGGAGTAATTCAAAATGTGTGCAGCATTATAACGAAGTATATTCCCCTGAAGCCTTGCGTTCATATCATTATATAGGTTTTCATTCATTTGTACCGCATCTCCTCGTTCTAAATCAATCTTTTTCTTTTTCGGTAAAATCTTTTCCTCTTCGAATACGTAATAAGTTTCCTCAAATTTGGGTGCATGTTATTAATGAAGCTTTACTTGTATCTTGTTTGTCCATATCATATTACTCTCGGTTCTTCGAAAACATTTTCCAAAATTCAATAAGAAAAGTCGGCAGGTTTCTTCTTCGCATGCTTCGAGCTCTTTCTCCTCCCGCATAACGAGTTTCAAAATATGATACAAATTCTTGTAGCGAATCACCATCGTCAGTCAGTTCAAGAAAGCCATCAATAACATCATGCACTGGAAGAAATCTTGCTTGAGGGTACACTCGAGCACACTTTTCTATGTTATTTTTCTTCCTCTGGTTTCTTGAAGTTTTAATAGTTCATATATGAAATATATATTTCAGTGTTACTGTTCTTAAAATATTTCATTTTTATTGTTAATTACTTCTCTTGTAGTTCATTTATTTCCTTTCCTCACTGGGCTATTTCCTTGTTGGAGCCCTTGAGCTTATAGCATCTTGCTTTTCCAACTAGGGTCGTAGCTTAGCAAGTAATAATAATAATAATGATAATAATAATAATAATAATAATAATAATAATAATAATAATAATTTAGTAAAATTCGTTGTCAATTCGATAGCACGACTTTAAACGTATATCCATAATGTGGAGATAGACATTCTTAGCCACATGAAATAAAAAAGGGACTATAAATATGTTACTGAAAATAATAAGCAATAGCATTAATAATTGCTGTCCCGAAATTAGCCATTATGGTTCCGGGTTCTGTGATGTACTCAAGACCTCACAGGCACTACAAAGTACGTTAAAAGTTTAAAGCCCGCCCATGAATGGCAAAGGCAAGGAACAGTGACAGTGCCCCATCAAGCAGGACAATGCCCTAGACACTGTCCATATGATCATCACCCAAAGCCCCACTCCACCCAAGCTAGGACCAAGGAGGGTCGGACATTGGCTGCTGATGACTCAGCAGATAGACTGATTTCTGGACAAACTTTAAATGTTCCGTCGTATGCCTAATTTCTATATATTTTTAGATCATGGTGGCCTGGAGGTAGCGCCCTTGCCTGGTGATTGCCAGACTGGGGTTCGAGTTCCGCTAAAACTCGTTAGTTCCTTTTGTCACTGCAACCTCACCATCCTTTTGAGCGAAGGATGTGGGTTTTGGGTGAGCCTATAGGTCTATCTGCTGAGTTATCAGCAGCCATTACATGGCCCTCCCTGGTCCTAGCTTGGGTGGAGAGGGGGCTTGGGCGCTCATTATATGTAATATAGTCAGTCTCTAGGGCATTGTCCTGCTTGTTATGGCAATGTCACTGTCCCTTGCCTCTGCCATTCATGAGCAGCCTTTAAACCTTTAAACCCATCAATCGTACCAAAAGTCAGCATCCCCAACGATGCTCTCCCCCCTCCCCCCTCTTAGAGAAAAAAAAAATTTACCCATTTTATAAAACGTAAATTCATCGGGTATTGCATAACGATTATTGATCTAGGAGGGGTCACCCGTCATATTTTCTTTCATGCCTGTAAATGAGGTTAGAGCCATCCATCTACGAGCTTATTATAACCTTCAGTACTTTTAATACTGTTTGGAATAAGGGTTTAAGATGAAGGTAAATAATGTAAGGGCTTTAGTCTTGACTTGTAAAGATGAATAACATAAGCGGTCGAGGTATATGACCTTATTTCATCAATTAACGATGCATTTGCAAATTATATCTACCTTTCTGTTTTTTATTTCTCATTTCAGCAACTACCGAAAATGCAATTCCATGCTTTGCGGCAAAACATCCGTACGGCAAATCGTCTTACGGCGAACGGATTTACGTCGAATTATCCGGTCTCCTCTGTTTCTAAACCCCCGGATTGTGAGCTAAAACATACATTTTGTGTCACTCATAAAGAAGTTGATTCCTCTTAGCTATTCATATATCTTTATACTCAATATTATGAATAACGTTTTCACTTTTTATTCTACTCATGAAATATTTGATAAATCTTTTGCTTACAAGACTGGAGCTTTCACATAACCGCTTTTCTCGTCATTGAATGAAACGTTGGATTTCATGCAAGGATCGTCAGTTTAATTATGAATGAATTACAGCAGATTCGCCATGTTAATGGTGAATGGTTGTTGGAAGATTAATCTCTGTAATAACTGGGTCCAATGTATCACTAATCCAAATGGAAGCTTGTCACAGGAATGCCAACTTCCCCCGATGTGAAGGTTAAATCCGCTTCAGCTCGTCCAAATATTAGAATATTGAGATCTATCTTGATTTACAAAGCATAAATCCTAGTTAATCTAAATGCACACACGCGATTATATTCTTTGATAAAAGGGGAGAGAATAGTTTATTATGTATGTTTTTTCTCTCATATATACAGGAGTTTCCGTCCACTCGTTTAATGCTCTTGCATATGTATGAGAATAATTCAAACCTTTCCAACGATTTTAAAGGTTTAAAAGGCCGCTCATGAATGACAGAGGAGAGAGACAGTGACATTGCCCTAGCAAGCAGGACAATGCCCTACTGACAGAAAATATATACATATGATCAGCGCCCAAGGCCCCTCTCCAATCAAGCTAGGACCAGGGAGGGCCAGGCAATGTCTGCTGATGACTCAGCTGTTAGACGCATAGGCTCCCCAACACCTCTCTCTTCAGCTCACAAGAGTTGCAGACACTAAAGGAACTAACGAGTTTGAGCGGGACTCGGATCCCAATCTGGCGATCACCAGGCATGGACGTTATCAATAGGCCACTAAAGCCCACGATATTTCTTTTGCACAAATCTTAGTGTATATGAAAGGAGCTTTTGGGAAGCAAACTTAACATGAATAGGAACAAATAAATTACAAAGAATGCTATGAGAAAATTTATAGATATGACCAGTTGTGATAACTTCATTACACTAGACTTATTTGCATAACATTTTGAACAGTTTTCGAACCAAAAATTAAGAATCTTAAAATCTTAAACACAACAATTTCCATTATAGGATAAACAAATAATTCTCTTAAACACTGTTTAGATCGACATGAATGATTTGGAAAACAGTGACAACATAAAAATATGAAAAAAATAAGATAACGACAATGGTCAAAACTACGGTAATTTTACGAAACAATTCGTCAAAACCTTCAAAAATAAGTAACAGATATAATAAATCTATATAATCCAAAAATATTTTTCTCTGTTCGTCACGGTTTGCAGCTCAGACCATTGATTTTATTAACTTTAAATTATGTAAAAATATGGCATCGAGAACCCCTGTTATCATGCAAGTAAGACGGTCCTAATGAATTTGAAAAAACTACAGCAGAAATACATTATCTCAGTGTCTTATTATGGGATGGAGTTGGGATAGAAGGCACTAGCGTAAAAGGATTTAAGAGGCCGCAAAATTAGATGACCCACTTCAGTTAGATCACAACCCTTCCAGTCAACTCTAACTTGCTGTATCAAGCTCAAATTGATGGTTCTTAAACCTGCGGATTTTAACAGAACGACAAGTCAATCAATGGGACAACCCTTCGAATTCAAGGTTTAAAGGCCACTCATAAATGGCAGAGGCCAGGGACAGTGACATTGCCCTATCAAGCGGGACAATGTCCTAGAAACTGCCTATATATACATGGGATCAGCGCAAAAGACTCCTCTCCACCCAAGCTAAGACCAAGAAGGGGCAGGCAATGACTGCTGATGACTCAGCAGATAGACCTATAAGCTCCCCCAAAACCCCCCATCCTTAGCTAACAAGGATGGTGAGGTAGCAGCGACCAAAGGAACTAAAGAGTCTGAGCGAGACTCGAACCCCAGTCTGGCGATCACCAGGCAAGGACGTTACCAACAGGCCACCACAACCCTCATTATTTACCGTTGTTAATTTATTTGGCTCACAGTATAACATTAAAAATCCGCAATCTAACCTTTAACAAAGCAGAAATATATACA
The DNA here is from genome assembly GCF_036898095.1 of Palaemon carinicauda. Lineage (NCBI taxonomy): Eukaryota > Metazoa > Arthropoda > Malacostraca > Decapoda > Palaemonidae > Palaemon > Palaemon carinicauda. Next base: position 27,172,301 of record NC_090740.1, read on the forward strand.
CTGGGATGTTAATTAGTTCCCACATCCTTTACCACATTGGATAATTGTTATCACTTTTAGATACCTAGGAACTGCATTATGTATTTTAGAAGAGCAGAACTGTCAAATGGTACCTGGCAAATGTCTCTAGGTTTTGGCCTTTGCTCTACGGAGAGAAGAAATCGTTTCATACTTTGACTTTTGTATCCTCATCAACATAAATTGTCTCCACATTCTAATCAACATTCAATAAGAATCTAAAGAGGATTGATTACGACGTAGATCAGCGTGGAATGTACCTTTATTGAATACCAAAAGAACGAAGAAGACACAAACTAATGGAAACTTACACATAGACGATACAAGGAGGCTGGTTATAGAACTTACAGTTGGCTTGAAAATATGCCATGACGACGAGATAACTGAAGTGAGTTCACAGCAGCTCCTTGTACCCTATGAATGAAGATGATTGTGGTGTTGATGGTGAAAGGCATAAATAATTCGCTCTCGAATATTACTACCTTTCAAATTGCTTTAACAATGTTAACTTTAACTTGGGAATAACTTATACTAAAAGGAATTTATTTACATGAGATAAAAACTCACAACCCATAAAGGATTCGAATCAATGTCTCTACGGGTAAAGATCTTGGAAGACATTATCCAAGCCACTCTGCAGTCAAGAATAAGCCAGCTTACAAGTATATGTAACATCGTTACACATGATTGTCTAACACCCGAAAAACAAATCTAAAACCCCAGAACAACGAACATTAATTATAACTGGTTGTCAGAAACAGAAACTGTATGATGAGATAAATGCATACATTTCTCATAAATGGGTTGAAATATAAACTGAACGCTAATTAATAAATTTCTACATAATATCGTCTTTGAAGACCGGTCAAAATTGGAGGCTTATATATCCTGCTGTATTCAAATTTGCTCCACGGATGCTCATGACCTTTTTCAACAAAATAAGTTGCCACAAAGTTATGTGTATATATATATATATATATATATATATATATATATATATATATATATATATATATATATATATATATCCCTTTCGGGGTGGGAATACCTTGATTTGCTGGAAGGATCTGTGCATCGCCATGATCAGCAAAGCTGTACTAGTCATGGCCATCCATATTAGGTTGGTTTGCTCTGAGCTATCAGAGTAAATATCCCATCACCAACAACACGTAAAGGCTAGTGTGGTCATATATATATATATATAGGCTATATATATATACACATACATATATATATATATATATATATATATATATATATACATACATTATATATGTACATATATATATATATATATATATATATATATATATATATATATATATATATATATATACATAAATATATATCTGCATATATGTACATAAATATATATATATATATATATATATATATATATATATATATATATATATATATATATATCATAGAAACTGTATTTTCTATAACAGTCTATAATAACTAGACAAGTCTGCTTGTAGTATAATAAAATAAAACATTCTTCAAACATACAATCACACAAAATGGTATGCGGGAAAGGATGGCATATCTCACAAAATCAGAGAAAGATGCAAATGAATAATATTTAAAAGAATAAAATACAAAAGAGAAAAATGAAGAAATTATGAAAGTTAAATCCTTCACGCGTTTCATTACATTATTCATCTCTAATTATGGCAGCCAGATGTAAAGAGAGGACAAAACTTTAATTGGATCCGCTTTTGCCATTTACTCGGAGGTAACCAAAGTAAATTTATCGTTCATTCATCTTTCATTGTGCTTCCCCCGAGTGCCATGTGCCGGAAATTATTATTATTGCAGGTGTGCATTTATGTCTTGCATAGCCGTGCTTTGCATATATATTAGAGCAATTATTTTACCTTCAGGTGCTTACGAATATAGCGGGAGTATGAGCGCGCATTTGCACGTTTGATCACACTGGATGTAATGCTTGATCTGGGTCTTACGAGTTTTCACACATGGCATTTAAATCTTTAGTTAGTGATCAATAAAGACTTGAGTAACGATGGTCTTGATGATACCGTTGTTATTCATATTCTTTATGCATACACTGCTTCATATATTCATCAGTGCATTAACTGGAATGTCGGGTACACCCATATTAGGTTAGTTAGCTGTTGGTTATAAAACAAAAGTCTTCCACCATCACCAATCCGCACTGGCTAGCGTGGTAATGGAAACTGGCCAAACCCGAGACATGTCTCAGGCCTTTGTCCTGCAGTAGACTAGAAACGGCTGCATTTATTGATATATATATATCAATTTGAGTTATATTGTATTTGTACTCATTGTTTTTTTTGTTTTTTTTTCGATGGTTTGAAAGGCATTTTACATTATATTTTTTTTGTCTGTCATCAACATACCGGTACCTGTCTGTCCCCATCATTAAGTTTTACCCTTTTTACTAAATTTTGGAGAAAAAAAAATTCCCTATTACCCTCACACGTGTTATAAAACGAATTTTGAGCGAAGCGAAAAATATATTTTTGGGTGAGATGGCCATGTCGTCCTGATGGAAGTTCCTATAGGGTAGCTTCCTAGGGTATATTACAACTACGGCGATATTCCCAGAGAATTTACCTTAAGGTACCAGAATTCTAACTCCTGGAGCGAATATCCCTCCTGAAAGGGATATCGCGACATATCAGAGGACGTATTCTTGACACGCCACATGGCAATCTGCATCCCGAACAGAGATTTCGTCTCGCAGGGGGCAATTGGCAAGAAACGAATTCGGGAAAGAAAAAGGGGGAGCCGCTCCCAAGGCTCCCTATCTCCCGATTCGTAAGCGTGCCTGGCGCCAATCCTGGCGCCATCTGTATTCCTTGTAGCGTACACGAGGTGCTACAGATACTGTATGTAGGGAGGGGTCCTACAGCCCTTTCTTAGAAAGGCAAGGGCGGGTCCATCAGGACGACATGGCCATCTCACCCAAAAATAGATTTTTCGCTTCGCTCAAAATCCGTTTTTTGGGCTCAAGCCATGTCGTCCTGATGGAAGTATACCAGAGCATTACTGTATCTGTGGATTCTCAGAACGTGCCGTACTCCCCGGATGTAATTTTTCCCGGTCGACTAGACCTAGAGACCTAAGATGTTACCGTTATACATCTTTTCAACTAACTATAAACCATGTTAGAGCTTCCTGCCCCCTACAGGGTAGAGTCCTACTAGACTCTGGAAAAGTCTCGAAGACTACATATACCTATGTATGAATACCAGGCAAGCTAATATAGTGGTCTCGCCCTATATTAAGTAAAGCATAGTTTGTAAAGAACCACTGCGTCAATATGAAATATCGACCAGTTCTCCGCACAGTACTTGTATTGGACAAAGGTTTATATCCACATAGGAGGAAACTAGTAAAACCGCCATCGTCCCCTTATGGGACGGGGTCCTCCCGTTAAGGGAAAGAATAAACCAATGCAACATAGCTTGCATAAAGGAACAATTCTATTAGAATTATCCTAGATAAGGTACATAGAATGAATGCTCAATTATACCAATAAATTGACACAGGTGAAGGAGACGCAAGGTTCTCAAGAACAAGTTCATTGACAGACAATAAACAGACAGGTTAACCACAATTATATATATATATATATATATATATATATATATATATAAGAAGAGGATAACCCAAAACTTTAAGCATAAGTATGATAATAAACAGAACTTGTTTATCTGAAAGAAAACACATTAAATGCCACTTTTAAGATACCGAGGTATCAAAGTCATAAAAGTCTGTATTACAAATCAATGACATTAGCGTTAGAAACGCTCGGCACACCTGTCTGCACTTATGCTAGGTTCACCTTTGGAAATGGAACAGTCTACATGGGCAACTCAGTGCCCTCACTTAGTTTGTAGTACGGTATGTAACTACACACTCACCCTGGAATTAATCGTCCCAATTAAAACCACTGTTCCTCGCAGAGTTAAACAGTAGGGTTAACGACGCGACCCACTGCTACCACAGATCTCTTTAGTTCCTCTACTTGCTTCGCATAGTGGCAAAAGAACACTCTGGAAGACTTCCAGCCAGTGTATGAACGGAGATGTTCAAAATCCATACAATTAAAGAAATTTAAGGATGAGGCAACTTTCCTCGGATCGTGACCTGCGGGTGTACTGTCAGGATCCGCTCTGCGAATAAAATATGTGATTTTCGCTCTGAGTTGATTCAGAGATAAATTTGAGCCTGATGTTTCTCCCCTGAATAGTTGACCACCCTTGAAGTCTGAAGTTCTATGAAGATAGACCTTTAGGCATTCTACTGGACATAGAGATGCATCTTCTTTCAGAGGGCAGATTCTCCAGGGACCCCACCTGTTGGTGAGTAACTCATTCTTGGCGAGAAACGTAGGATCCGGAAACAGGTTCAGTTCTCCCCCATCCAGGAACTGAACACGACCTGCCTCTCTTGAGAGGGCTACAATCTCACTAACCCTGGCCCCGGACGCGAGTGCAAATAGGAAAATAACTTTTTGTGTCAAATCCTTTAACGCACACTCTTCATTGCACAACAGAGAAGCGAAATGAAGAACTTTGTCTAAAGACCATGAAATGGCCTTTGGAGGTGCTGAAAGGTCTGAGCCTAGCGCAGGCTTTCGGAACTTTATTAAAGAACTCGTTACCTAGGTCGACCTGGAAGGCATATAGAATGGGTCTTGTCAAAGCAGACTTACACGCTGAAATCGTGTTAGCTGCCAATCCTTGACCATGGAGGTGGATGAAGAAAGATAAGCAGAAGTCTGTCGAGATCTCCTGCGGATTCTTCGCCTTGACAAAGGTCACCCATTTTCTCCAAGATGACTCATATTGCCTTCTAGTAGATTTGCACTTATATTCCTCTAGGAAGTCTATGCTGGCTTTCGAAATCCCGAAACGCTTTCTCACCGCTAGGGAGAGAAAATCATGAGCTGCAGGGTCCGGGTTTTCTGTAATGAAGCGCAGACAGTCGACTTCTGGACTCGCTGGGTCAGAACTGGATCTGGTAGCGGTACAAACTTCAGCTGTAGTTCCAATGCCAGGGGGAACCACACGCTGTTCGGCCACTTGTGGGCTACTATTGCCGCTACCCCCTTGAAGGATCTCAGTTTGTTGAGGACCCTCAACAGAAGGTTGTGAGGAGGGAACAGATAAATCCTGGACCCTCTGTTCCAGTTGAGGGACATCACGTCCACTGCTTCCGCTAAGGGGTCCTCGTACGGGGACACGTACAGGGGCAACTTCTTGTTGTCTTTCGTCGCAAAGAGGTCTATCTGCAGTTCTGGGACTTGATTCAGAATGAGGGAGAATGATCCTGCGTCTAAGGATCATTCCAACTCTATCGGTGTGAACCTGGATAGAGCGTCCACTGTCACATTGCGGACTCCTTGAAGGTGAACTGCCGACAGGTACCACTTCTTCTTTTCCGCAAATCGGATGATGGCCAACATCACCAGGTTGAGAAGATGGCCAACATCACCAGGTTGAGAGGTGGTGACCTCGATCCTTGTTGATTCAAGCATCTCACAACTACCTCGCTGTCTATCACCAACCTTATGTGGATCGAGTGACGCGGGGAAACTTTCTTTAAGGTAAGGAGCACTGCCATAGCTTCTAGAAAGTTTATGTGAAAGGTCTTGAATAGCTTGGACCAAGTCCCCTGGACTTTTTTCCGATGAGAGTGACCTCCCCATCCCTCCTTCGAGGCGTCTGAGTGAATCGTCACCGACGGGGGAGGTGGCTGAAGAAGAACCGACTTCTTTAGAAGTCTGGCTTGGGACCAAGGCCTGAGAAGAGTACGTAGCCGAAGCGGAACTGGTCTTCTCAGATCTCTTCGCACGATTGATGCATAACTTCTCCAAACTCCGGTTGCATCCTTTAGCTGTGCTCTTAGCACTGGGTCTGTCACCGAAGCAAACTGGAGAGAGCTCAGTACCCTCTCTTGTTCGCGTCTTGATATCCTTTCGGAATCTAGAAGTCTCTTGACAGAACCCGCTATCTCCTTCCTTTTCTTCGCCGGGATGGAGAAACGGTGTGACAAAAGGTCCCAGTGGATTCCCAGCCACTGGAACTTTTGAGATGGAGAAAGTCGAGACTTTTATCTGTTGATCTTGAAACCTAGGTACTGTAGGAACTAGATCACTTGACTGGAAGCTTGCAAGCATTCTGTCTCGGATGCTGCCCACACCAACCAGTCGTCCAGGTAGGCTACTACCTGAATTCCCTTTAGGCGTAATTGTTTGAGAGCTACGCTCGCAAGCTTCGTAAAAATCCTTGGGGCTATGTTTAGCCCGAATGGCATGGCTCTGAAGGCGTATAGTCTTCGTTGTAGCCTGAACCCTAGGTAGGGGGAGAGTCGACGGTTGATTGGAATGTGCCAATAGGCATCTGACAGGTCTATAGAGACGGAATATGCCCTCTTGAGCAGTAAGGTCCTTATGTGTTGCAGTGTTAGCATCTTGAATTTGTAATACACTATGAACTTGTTGAGTGGCGACAAGTCCAGAATGACTCTGAGCTTTTCCGAGTCTTTCTTGGGAACACAAAACAGCCTCCCTTGGAATTGATGGACTTCACCTTTCGGATCACATTTTTCTCCAACAGTTCTTAAACGTACTCCTCCAGAACGGGGGTGGAGTGTTGGAAAACCCGAAGGCCCGGGGGTGGAGTGCTGTACCAGCTCCAGCCCAGTCCAATCTTGAGTAGGCTGTGGGCCCAGGGATCGAAGGTCCACCGATCCCGAAATTTCAGAAGTCTCCCTCCTACCGGTATCATCCCACTTGGACTGCCATCCCGAGGTCTTGCCTCCCTGACCACGACCACCCCTGAATTCCCTTCCCCTTGAGGGGCGCCCAGACAAGCCTCTGGCTGCCCCTCTAGGCTTTGCTCGAAAGGAAGTAGACTGCCCTTCGAACGATGGGGTGAATGCCGTGGACTGTGTCGACACGGCCTGGGGTACCCACTGAAAAGTGGTCGGGGTTTGTGCCACGATCTGGGGCACTGGAGGCAATGGCAATTGCAGTTGCTGTTCCTGTCTAAAAGGCTTGGCTGGCCGAGACGGTAGCCTAGTCCTCATAGTCTTCCTCTTTGGTTGAGGACCTTCATCCGGGGAAGACTTTCTTTTGATAGCCAGGCCCCACTTCTGGAGAAGGTTTCTATTCTCCAAGGCGGCCTTATCAACTACTTCTTTGACCAAATCGGTAGGGAAAAGGTCTTTTCCCCAAATGTTGGAGGAGATTAGTTTCCTTGGCTCGTGCCTCACCGTAGCCGAGGTGAACACGAACTCCCTACAAGCTCTCCTCGCCTTGACGAAGCCATAAAGGTCCTTCGTCACTGTGGCCAGATGAGTCTTGGCCACCACCATGAACATTTCATGGACCTTGGGGTCACTTGCAATCGTCTCAAGAGTAGTCTGAAGAGACATTGAGGCAGCCAGTCTTTCTTTTGTCTCGAACTCTCTCTGCAAGAGAAAGTCAGACAGCTTAGGGAGGTCCTCGCCGAACTGACGTCCGGCGATATCAGCCTCCAACTTCCCAACTGAGAACGTAAGATGGACGTCCTTCCAGTCTTTGTGGTCCATAGGTAGGGCCAGCGACAAGGGTTTACACTCCTTCAGGGAGCGGCAAGGCTTGTCGGCCTCGACTGCTTTTAGTACAGCCGCAAACCCTTTCTGTAAAAAGGGGAAGGCTCTAGCAGGAGAGGACACAAAGGAAGGGAGCTTCTTGCTCAATGCAGCTACTTTTGAGTTAGAGAAGCCCCTCTCTTTCAACGAGGATGAAAGCAGAGCTTGAGTCTTAGTATGGTCCATCACTATGACCTCCTTCGGCTCTGTCTCCTCCTTTGAAGCTGGTTCCTTCCTCAGCCGGACACATGGTTTAGCATCTGAGCACAAGGGAAGGTCTTTCACATTGAGCCTTTTCTGTGGCCCATGTGATTCTGCAAGGCTCTGCATCCGCAGTTCCATTGCAGCCGCCTTCTCCTGATTCTCCTTCTGCATTTGTTGGATCATTCCAACAATAGAAGAGAGGGCCTGTCCCAGCTCTACTGGGAGACCGGCCGATGTTGAGGGAATAGGCTCCGGAATCTGAACCGGAGTAGCCGACACCTCGTCGACCTCTTCCTCTACGACGTCCGGGGCTTGAACTTCATCCTGGCCTTCTGCCAGGAGGTCTTCTTCCAAACGCTCGTCCACGTCAGACATCCTGTCATCTAACTGGATGTCTTGCATCGCGACCGCGACTTCAGCATCCACCTGGATCTGACTTTGGGGGATCTCCTCTTGAGGCTGGGGAATCACAGCATCAGCTGATGCCTTAGGGAAAAGATACGCCCTCATCTTCTCACTTGGAAGATAAGGGCCAGAGGTGTTCTTTTGGAAGCTCCTTACCCAGGTACGAAGCTTCTCCCTTGCTATATCCCTTGATTCCACCGTCCTAGGGGAATCAAAGGCCTCAGTAATCAGGTTAGTGCACACAGTACTTATCTGAGGGTCCCAATACTGGAGATCATCCTTGGAGACAGCGCATGCTGCGTGTCTCCTACAAAACTCATGTCCGCAGAGATTCTTGCTGCGGACGTTGCAGAAAACATTTCCGCACTTCGGAAGGTCCTCCTGTAAAGAGAAGAAATTTCCATGAGTATCAAGTGAACTATGTATCACTGGATATGCATAGTATAGCATAACAATTCAGAAAGGAAAGACCCACACTTGTGTTTCCCTCACAACCCATTGTTGCAGCCTTCCAGATAATAAAATCAAATGGTTAATCTCTTCTAGAGTAACCAATGCAAAGTTTCCAGAGGAAACAGGTGGAGCTCACACCTAAGCAATGATTTTAAAATCCTGGATAATAGACAGGAAAGAACTCACTTTCCTATCTGTAGGGCAACAGCAAAGGACTTGTGCAAGAAAACACAAAAGTGTTAGAACACACAGTGCTGTACCAAAACCCATACTATAGTTTTCTTCTTACAGTATATGTTATATTGAAGAATACTGGTACAGTATAGGAGGTTACGTGCCGGCACACACCATGACTAGCTTTAAAGTATACTACTTAACAGCTATAAGGCGGCAGAACTCTAGTTCAAATGCATGTGCCGGCCAGCAGCAATTGCCGGCCGGCAACAGCCAATGCCGGCCGGCAACTACACAAGGTAATACCCAGCTGCCGGCCACACTCTTGGTGACCGGCAGACAAGGGCTGACATTAGTCGGCCGGCAAAGGTACAGGACCGATGCCAGTCGGCAGCAAAAGAACCAGAGGACTACACCCGCCCGGCTGCCGGCCTCATAGGCCGGCAGCCGGGTCGGGTACAGCACTAGAAGAAAATAGGATGGATGCCGGGATAAGAGTGTACACTACCTCCAAGCCCGGCAATCCGAAAGAGTGCATATAAGGAAGGGGAGAATCTAATTCAGGCTTCCTGACCAATGCCGTCTGGCTCTACAGGCAGGCATGGAAGAGGGACCAAGGGAGGTCCGGGCAGCACTCAAAACCTATTCTAGGTCCAGATGTAGAACGACGTACAGTACTGTAATGGCTAGGCCATTACGGAGATAGAGGGGGAAGGGACAAAAGAGGGTCCTACCAACCTTGCTTTAGTGACGGATCACCCGCAGCCAAGAAACTTATCTCAGCCTAAGGGAGATCCAAGGGGGGAGGCCAGCAATACTTACCAGCTCCCAGAGCACCAAAGCAAGGAAGGTGTTGCTACTCCCAGGGAAGGAAACTTATCCTCCCCCGAAAACAGCAAAAAGGACTAGTCTGGTAGATCACAAAAGAAGGAATCATATCCACAGAAACCTTCGGTAGTGACCTAAGGAGGCTAAGCCACCTTTGTCTGTGTCAGGCCAGCGAGGGAGACTCTACCCCAAGCCAGACAAACACAGACTCAGACTAAAAAACTCTGTTGTTCTGTCCCTCTTTGAACCAGACTTACTGGAACAGGAAGGTACAGTAACACCCCAGTATAGTTTTATCGAAAATAAATTCGGAAAAAACCACTTAGGGATAAGCCCAAGGCTTAAACAGAGGGAAAGGGATTGCATACCTTCTCCGAAGAAAAGAAAGCAACCGGGGAGTATGAGAAAGTATACTAAGGCTCCATAAGCAACTTAGCCTAGGCACCAAGAGAATCGATTACCTAAATCACCGAAACTCACTCGTATACTATCTTGGAAATATTCCACACAATCTTAAATGTATAAAACATAGCCTAAAGCTTCAATAAAATTTTAATACACTCGGAAAAACCAAAATCATGCATGAAGTACTAGGACCAAACGACTAGGCTACATGGCCTAGCGTAGGCCAGAATGGCGAATACTTCGCCAAAATAATACTAAGCACGAAAGGAAATCCTATGTAATGCTAAATAGCTAAATTTTATTAAAGCAAAACAACCGGGAATGTCGCTCTGACTAACTAAACTTATACCTAGCGAGCGACAGCGTCCATGACGCCTCCGGTAGGCTACGGCTCTTGTAACAAATATTAAACCTATTAATCACTCAAAAATTTACCAAGAGCCTACATTTATACATAAAAGACATGGTACTCAACTTATCAGAGGCCGACGAAGACGGAGAAGCCATGAAAAGCAGAATAAATCCAAGATTTGCGAGAAACACAGGAAAAAACACCGAGTTGTTAAGCTACGCAAAAAGGAATACAGATGGCGCCAGGATTGGCGCCAGGCACGCTTACGAATCGGGAGATAGGGAGCCTTGGGACCGGCTCCCCCTTTTTCTTTCCCGAATTCGTTTCTTGCCAATTGCCCCCTGCGAGACGAAATCTCTGTTCGGGATGCAGATTGCCATGTGGCGTGTCAAGAATACGTCCTCTGATATGTCGCGATATCCCTTTCAGGAGGGATATTCGCTCCAGGAGTTAGAATTCTGGTACCTTAAGGTAAATTCTCTGGGAATATCGCCGTAGTTGTAATATACCCTAGGAAGCTACCCTATAGGAACTTCCATCAGGACGACATGGCTTGAGCCCAAAAAAACCCGTATATGCTAAGGGCAGTGATAATGAAATCCTTACCTAGTCAGTATTTTCAATGATGAAGTAAGTCAGTATTTCTCAATAAACTACTAGTCGTTGGATTTGAAAAGTTGTAACACGGAAAAATTGAACACCAAACTTAAAAAAAAAAAAAAAAAAAAAAAATTGTTATCTCTGGAACATATCTGGGACGACTTTACGAATATTTCAAGAACGGTTATATAGACCGGTTTGGTAAGGAAACTCAAAAGCAAAAAGAACCGTTTTTTTTTTTAACGCTTAAACAACTGGAAGGACTTCAAGAATAATATAGGAACGTTCAAACAAAACATTCTGGTAAAGAAAGAGTAGCGAAAGATATATGGGGTTGAGTGATTCCAGTGCACAGTGCGGATAAAGGAGCTAATTCAAAGACTGGAAAGGTAAACATCATCAACGCTAGAATAATAAGCCTTCAGTGTGGCTGATTTATGGAATAGACAAGGTTTACCTTACGAGAACTTTAATGTATTATTGTCGAGAGAGAGAGAGAGAGAGAGAGAGAGAGAGAGAGAGAGAGAGAGAGAGAGATTTAATATCTCCCCTATATAATAAAGCGGAAGAGTCTGACTATATATATGTATACATATTCTGATGCTAGTCAATCAATTCAAATTTTGCGGATTTTTCAATAGGAAATAAGAATACACAAATACTATCTTACACAAGTGATATAGAAAAATGGATATGAAATTTGTATAATTTGACTCATCTGATTGCTGTGACAATATCATGAAGGAAAGTGATTGGAACAGAATAAAATCTTAAACAAAGAATGCTTTATGTGAATGCAGTCTTAAAAAGGCCTTATGAAGGACTTTAGGATTGGTCACAAGGAGATATGACAGAAGGATGTAAATAAGTGGTTCTTGTGAATAGCAGGACCCTAATACACTAAGTAGGCATCTGCAATGTATGCAACTATGAGGGCTAAGTTTATTTTTACAAGTCGGTGTTTATTTAGAGGAGCGGAGACAGTTTGGGAGTTCGTCATTTGTAGTTACATGGATTACCGTAATAACATTAGGGTTGTGGTGGCCGATGTGGTAACGTCCCTGACTGCTGAACGTCAGACTGAGGTTCCAATCCCGCTCTAACTCGTTAGTTCGTTTGGTTGATGCAACCTTACCATCCTTGTGAGCTATGTATGGGGGTTAGGGTGAGCCTACATGGATTACCGTAATAACATTAGAGTTGTGGTGGACGATGTGGTAACGTCCCTGACTGCTGAACGTCAGACTGAGGTTCCAATCTCGCTAAAACTCGTTAGTTCGTTTGGTTGCTGCAACCTTACCATCCTTGTGAGCTAAGGATGGGGGTTTGGGTGAGCCTACATGGATTACCGTAATAACATTAGGGATGTGGTGGCCAATGTGGTAACGTCCCTGACTGCTGAACGTCAGACTGAGGTTCCAATCCCGCTCAAACTGGTTAGCTCGTTTGGTTGCTGCAACCTTACCATCCTTGTGAGCTAAGGATGGGGGGGGGGTGAGCCTATAGGTCTATCTGCTGAGTCATCAGTTGCCATTGCCTGGCCCTCCCTGGTCATAGCTTGGGTGGAGTGGGTCTTAGGCGCTGATCACATGTATATATGGTCAGTCTCTAGGGCATTGTCCTGCTTGATAGGGGAATGTCATTGTCCCTTAACTCTTCCATTCATGAGGGGCCTTTAAACATTTAAAGGGTTCAAGGGAAGCATAAAAAAATAAAAGTTGTTTTGAAAATGTGAATAATGAATAATAAAAGAAATATGTAAAAATATATGTCACAAGCATATTCCAAAAGAAAATTGGGAAGCAACAAATATAATTAACAAACATTGGTCATGATAGCATAAAAAACAAAAGTGTGTTTTAAAAATGTCAATACTGAATAATAAAACAAATATCTAGATAAACCTATAAGACATAAACATATTGCAAAAGTAAACTGGAGAGCAATAAATAGAATTAATTAATCACATGCCAGACAATGTCATTATTTAAGATAGACGAGCGATCATTAAAGTAAATAATGGCTGCAGGCATTTTAATGAAGTGGAGGAAAAATTACCACGTGACTGATAAAACACTTGCTATATGTTTAAATACGTTCCACTCAAGATAAGATAATACTTTATTAAGATTTAGTATTACCCTCTACTGTGGATTATGAGCCCTTTCTCCATGTACTGTATATACGGTGTATGTATGTATATATATATATATATATATATATATATATATATATATATATATATATATATATATATATATATATATATATGTATGTATATATACATACACACACACATATATATATATATATATATATATATATATATATATATATATATATATATATATGTATGTATATATACATACACACACACACACACACATATATATATATATATATATATATATATATATATATATATATATATATATGCCTATATATGCGTGCGTGTGTGCAATATTTAAGAATACCTCAGAATATAGATTCTGATTTCTATTAAGGTCTGTAAATTCTTCTAGCATTGATGCCTTTGGACTTGAAGAGATAACAGAGGCTCACGAGAAGGTGGTAGTTTACTTTCCATATTTGAAGTCTTTTCAAGGAAAGAAAACATTACATTGGTGGTCACTCCGGGGTCACCAATGTAACGGGCCGAGAGAAGGTTGTGAACTCAAAGGCAGTATGAAAGCAACTGAGTTAGTTTATTGTAGAACACTCTACTTTATATATAAAATCTCAAAGCAACGAGAATTTTCATGTTGAGAAATCGACAATGTTACAGAGGAAAAAAGCAGACATGATTTTTCAGGTTCTTTTTAGTGCGAGGGGAGAGCGAAGATACAAGCGCAAAATGAACTATGTACGATCGTGTGACACACGGTTGGTACAATACCTTGGTTTCGTTTGTAATTAAGACTGAGCAACATGTCCCTAATGTGTCATATTTATGTAAGACATATATGAAATCTCAAGAAGAATGGAATTACCATTCGAGTGTTCTTCTGCATTTGAATTGTTTATAATTGTATAAATGTTTTGAGCATGTTGTTCTCTTGATTGGGCATCTGGCATGATCTGGGCAACATAATTGAGAGGCGTATCCCATCTCATGTCTTAAAGCATCTAGTAAAAGACAATCCCTGATTAAATGAGGATTGTAGATATAGCTTATATAGTGAAATAGGCTGAACATCTTCGGAAAGCTAACAGATCAGATCTTTGATGAATAACTATATTGAGCCAAAAGCTGTTTCTTCGAAAGCTTATGCTTCAACAACAACAACAACAACAACAACAACAACAACAAATCCATTTTTACCATAAAGACCCCTTTCTAACATAACCCAGGAGCATAAGTAGTGGGCTACATTTAAATCTTCCCTTTTTCGGTGAAGACTTGACAGTTCCTCCTTTACTTAAACCATATGACTGTCACTCACTGTCCAGAATAAAAGGCAACACTTTTGGCTGATGTGTTTGAAAGTAAGCAGTAATGAAAAACTTGATCTTTCTCATTCCTGTTTTCCTAAGGTTAAACTAACTAAATTAACGTTTTGGTCCACTAAAATCTTGATGGACATTGATGCTTATGGAGGTGTTGACCCAAATGGTATTTTACCACAGTCTTCTATAAAGAACACTGATTTCATAGCTCCTAAGTAGTTATATATATATATATATATATATATATATATATATATATATATATATATATATATATATATATATATTATATATAAATATTATATATATATATATATATATATATATATATATATTATATATATCATATATATATATATATATATATATATATATATATATATATATATATATATATATATATATATATATATATAATATATATATATATATACACATACATACATACATACATATATGTGTGTGAAGATTTTTTCCTTTCACAGTTGGCTATTTATCAGAAAACGTTTCTCGATAAACTTACATGGAAATCGCATAAGATGAAATTGATCAATATAAAATACATATTTTGATAAAACTTGATATAAGTTTTAATCTACCAAATAACTTATAGCCTGAGCTTATATTATAACTACAAGTAACCTTTGAAGTCTAAGAGACAAGACTAAGGATATTTGATCATACGATTCCTTCATTTCGTGATATGATAGGCAGGATCTTATTCGGTTACAGTATCATTTGTCCTCGGGACAGTTCATGAACGTATTTACACCGGCTTTCTTGTTTGCTTATGTTAATGCTTCCAGTCAATTGAAAACTCATGCGTCTTGTTTTCCCTATCGTAATTTTATGAAATCTGCAACATCCTATTGTAAAATCAAACATTTCATATTTTTTCATCACAATAATATTTTCTTCCTCGAGAATCCTTATGAAGACTTTATTTTCCTGTAAAAAAAAAAAAGAAAAAAAAAATTGGAGGGATGACTTCTGGGTATATGTATTTTTATTTTTTTCCAAATAGTATATTTCTCTTAAGAAAGGAATAATTTATATCAATTACAAACGGCAGGAATAAAATAATCTTACATTTATAGATTCAAAGGCCGCTCATGAATGAAACAGGCAAAGGACAGTGACATTGCCTTTTCAACAAGGTCAATGCCCAAGAAACTGACCAAATCTATGATCAGGGCCCAAACCCCGTCTCTAGCCAAGCTAGTACCAAGGAGAGCTAGTCAATGGCTGCTGATGATTCAGCAGATAGACCCATAGGCTCCCCAAAACGTCCCATCCTTGGCTTAACAAGGATGATGAGGTTGCAGTGACCAAAGGAACTAACAAGTTTAAGCAGGACTTGCACCCCTGTCTGGCGACCACCATGTAAGGACGTTACTAACAGGCCACAAAAATCCTGTATAGTAAATATTTTCGTGATTAAGAACGATTATTTTTATCAATTACACGGTAATCTAAACCTTCCATGACATCAGAGAACATCAGTGTTCATCCACTGGTGTCCAAGTTTGTTTATTTGTCGCTTCTCGGTCAATGGGAGAGTTGTAACTGGAGTGAAGTCCCTTCGGCGATATGCCACGTCTAAATATACACTGTCAAGCTTACAGTTCAAGTATCGTTCCTACGTTAGTTTGGTTGAGGACGAACAAACGTACTGCTGTTGTTGGTTAGGAGTTTTGAATACGACACATTATCAAAATAAGTAAAAGTATGCATAGCTCCATACAGTGGCGAAACCAATATATATATATATATATATATATATATATATATATATATATATATATATATATATATATATATATACAAGTATACTGTATATATTTATACAGTACACACATATATATATATATATAAATAAATATATATATACTGTATATATATATAATTTATATATATATATATATATATATATATATATATATATATATATATATATATATATAAATATTTATATATATTTATACATGGATACGAGAGTAAACTAGAGGATTTTCTAACAACTTGTAAGAAAAAGAGATGGACATGGGCAGGACATCTAATGAGAATGACAGATAATAGATGGACATTAAGAATGACACAATAAGTCCCAAGAGATTGCTAATGAAGCAAAGGAATGAAGAGAAGACGATGGATCGACGAACTATGGAAGTTTGCTACCGTGGAATGGTACAGAAAGACCACCAATGTACGCAAGTGGAAGGACATGTGTGAGGCCTTTGTTCTCCAGTGAACTAGAAACTGCAGAATATATATATATATATATATATATATATATATATATATATATATATATATATATATATATATATATATATATATATATATATATATACTGTACATGCAAATATAAAGTAAATATATTAAATACAGCCATTTCTAAAGACAAATATTACGTAATGCAAGTAAAGGAGTATGAAGTGAAAAAAAAACAAGCCATTTCTAGGAGAGAGAGAGAGAGAGAGAGAGAGAGAGAGAGAGAGAGAGAGAGAGAGAGAGAGAGAGAGAGAGAGAGAGAGAGAGAGACGTACTGTAATATTTTGAAACTTGGTGGATGGAAGAGGTAGTGGAAGAGACGAGATAAAAAAAAAAAGTGATGGTATAAAATGTAGCGATCCAGGGGATGATGTAATCAAGAAAATTTCATGGGAGTGAAGCACAAATATTGAGAGAAATGGCCAAGAGGAGGAATTTTCTCCAAACTTACTGAGAAGAATGTCATAGAATTTGCGAGAATGAGGAAAATAAGGAGTGGTTATCGTATATAACATGTAAGAACAGAGATGTAAGAGGAATGAAAGGGACTGAACGAAGAAGAAACTATGGAAGATGAAAGGAAAAAAAGGAAAATGAGGAAAACTATGCAGATAAGAGGGTAGGGCCGATAGATAGACGGAGTAAAGAAGGAAAATAAGGAATGGTTATCGTATATAATATGTGAGAACAGAGATGTAAGAGGAATGAAAGGGACTGAACGAAAATGAAACTAGAGAAGATGAAGGGGAACAAATGGAAAATGAGGAAAACTGCAATAAGAGAGTTGGGCCGATAGATGGATGGAGTAAAGAACATGAAAAGTAAAAGGAACCCAGAAGAAAATTTTAATGTGGAAGATAAGGGACAAAATATAATAAATGAAACAAAAACAGAAACATAGGAAAGCAGAGGTTAGAATTTTCATTTTGTATAAAATTAGGACAAAAGGGGATAAGAAAGTTTAAACGGTCAGAAGACAATAAGAAATCGATACCAAAGGCTATGAAGTATGAACTAACGATATAGACGAATTAAAAATTTATGCAGAGAGAGAGAGAGAGAGAGAGAGAGAGAGAGAGAGAGAGAGAGAGAGAGAGAGAGAGAGAGAGAGAGAGAACTCATGGCCATCTAGTACATAATACTTAAAATATCAATAATTGAAAGGGATAAGAAACTTTATAGGGTCAGAAGACAATAAGAAATCGATACCAAAGCCAAGAAGTATAAGAGATCAATAGACGAATTAAAAATAGAGAGAGAGAGAGAGAGAGAGAGAGAGAGAGAGAGAGAGAGAGAGAGAGAGAGAGAGAACTCATGGCGATGAAGTACACAATACTTTGAAGATCAATGATTGAAAGGGGAAACGAAGCTAATCTTGGCATGGTGTAATGGCGGAGGGAAAGCGAAAGGAAAGTCATACGAAATATAAGCTTAGAAGCTCAATGATGGGTAGGAAGGGGAGCAGCGAACCAATAGCAACAGACTCCGGGAATAAACGGATTTTCCATAAGATTTCTTAGAATATGTGAGGAGTAAGGAAGAGGAGGAAAGGAGGAAGGGAACAGTAAATAAGCAAGAGAGCGGCAGGAGTTACAAAGATATTTATTATTATTATTATTATTATTATTATTATTATTATTATTACTAGCCAAGCTAACACCCTAGTTGGAAAAGCAAGATGCTATAAGCCCAAGGGCTCCAATAAGAAAAAATAGCCCAGTGAGGAAAGGAAATAAGGAAATAAATAAATGATGGGAACAAACTAACAATAAATCATTCTAAAAACAGTAACAACGTCAAAATAGATAGTCATATATAAAATTAACAACGTCAAAAACAGATATGTCATATATTAACTATAAAAACACTCATGTCAGCCTGGTCAACATAAAAACATTTGCTCCAACTTTGAACTTTTGAAGTTCTACTGATTCAACTACCCGATAAGGAAGATCATTCCACAACTTTGTAACAGCTGGAATAAAACTTCTAGAATACTGTGTAGTATTGAGCCTTATGATGGAGAAGGCCTGGCTATTAGAATTAACTAACTGCCTTTTAAGACCATAAAAGCTGAAGGAAGCCAATTGTGGTGAATTGTCTGTGATATATTTGTATTTTTTTTTTTTTTTTGATAGTTTGTTGGTTTGTGAGTGTTTATTGATGTGTCTTAGAATGTTTAAGTTTGTTTTCAGGTTATTATGATTGTTTTTACGTGAGTTACCATTACTTTTTTATTTCAAGAACCTAGAACGAAGCAGAAAATAGCAAAGAAAGAAAACTCACAATAAGATTAAAGGGAAAGAAGACAAGAGAAATGGAAAACGGTATTAAACAGGAACACAAGTAGAAATACAATCTGGGAACGTGAAGCTTGACATGACTAGTACCTGGGCCAGATTAGAATTAGGGTCCAACTGTTATGTATGCAACTTGTAAAGAATAACAAATTATACAAAAAGTTTAGCACTCCACGTACCGAGAAATGTCATTGCATCTTTACGTGTATGCCTTTAATTATGCAAGTGATTATAAGCACTACTATATGCGTACTCCAGTAAAGGATAGGAACCTCGAGCTCAGAAATTACATAACAGCTGTATAACGAAGAATCTTTATGCCTACCAGTGCGCTCTTTCAGCAAGGGGATTCGGTAGGGGGCTGTGGAGGGAATAATTAAAAATGTGTGCAGCATTATAAGGAAGTATATTCACCTGAAGCCTTGCGTTCATATCATTATATAGGTTTTCATTCATTTGTACCGCATCTCCTCGTTCTAAATCAATCTTTTTCTTTGCGGGTAAAATCTTTTCCTCTTCGAATACGTAATAAGTTTCCTCATATTTGGGTGCATGTTATTAATGAAGCTTTACTTGTATCTTGTTTGTTCATATCATATTGCTCTCGGTTCTTCGAAAACATTTTCCAAAATTCAATAAGAAAAGTCGGCAGGTTTCTTCTTCGCATGCTTCGAGCTCTTTCTCCTCCTGCATAAAGTTTCAAAATATGATACAAATTCTTGGAGCGAATCACCATCGTCAGTCAGTTCAAGAAAGCCATCAATAACATCATGCACTGGAAGAAATCTTGCTTGAGGGTACACTCGAGCACACTTTTCTAGGTTATTTTTCTTCCTCTGGTTTCTTGAAGTTTTAATAGTTTATATATGAAATATATATTTTAATGTTACTGTTCTTAAAATATATTATTTTTATTGTTAATTACTTCTCTTGTAGTTCATTTATTTCCTTTCCTCACTGGGCTATTTCCTTGTTGGAGCCCTTGAGCTTATAGCATCTTGCTTTTCCAACTAGGGTTGTAGCTTAGCAAGTAATAATAATAATAATAATAATAATAATAATAATAATAATTTGGTTAAATTCTTTGTCTATTTGATAGTAAGACTTCAAACATATATCCATAATGTGGAGATAGACATTCTTAGCCACATGAAATAAAAAAAGGGGCTATAAATATGTTACTGAAAATTATAAACAATAGCATTAATAATCGCTGTCTCGAAATTACCCATTATGGTTTCGGGTTCTGTGATGTACTCGAGACCTCACAGGCACTACAAAGTATGTTAAAAGTTTAAAGCCCGCCCATGAATGGCAAAGGAAAGGAACAGTGACAGTGCCCTATCAAGCAGGACAATGCCCTAGAGACTGCCCATATGATCATCACCCAAAGCCCCACTCCACCCAAGCTTAGACCAAGGAGGGTCACACATTGGCTGCTGATGACTCAGCAGATAGACTGATTTATGGACAAACTTTAAATGTTCCATCGCATGCCTGATTTCTATATATTTTTAGATCATGGTGGCTTGGTGGTAGCGCCCTTGCCTGGTGATTGCCAGACTGGGGTTCGAGTCCCGCACATACTTGTTAGTTCCTTTTGTCACTGCAACCTCACCTTCCTTGTAAGCGAAGGATGTGGGTTTTGGGGGAGCCTATAGGTCTATCTGCTGAGTCATCAGCTGCCATTACATGGCCCTCCCTGGTCCTAGCTTGGGTGGAGAGGGGGGCTTGGGCGCTCATTATATGTTATATAGTCAGTCTCTAGGGCATTGTCCTGCTTGTTATGGCAATGTCACTGTTCTTGCCTCTGCCATTCATGAGCATCCTTTAAACCTTTAAACCCATCAATCGTACCAAAAGTCAGCATCCCCTACGATGCTCTCCCCCCTCCCCCCCCCCCTCTTAGAGTAAACAAAAATTACCCATTTTATAAAACGTAAATTCATCGGGTATTGCATAACGATTATTGATCTAGGAGGGGTCATTTCTTCTTCCCGTCATATTTTCTTGCATGCCTGTAAATGAGGTTAGAGCCATCCATCTACAAGCTTATTATAACATCCAGTGCTTTTAATACTGTTTGGAATAAGGGTTTAAGATGAAGGTAAATAATGTAAGGGCTTTAGTCTTGACTTATAAAGATGAATAACATAAGCGGTCAAGGTATATATATGACCTTATTTCATCAATTAACGATGCATTTACAAATTATATCTACCTTTCTGTTTTTAATTTCTCATTTCAGTAACTACCAAAAATGCAATTCCGTGCTTTGCGGCAAAACATCCGTGCGGCAAATCGTCTTACGGCGAACGGATTTCCGTCAAATGAATTTACGTCGAACTATCCGGTCTCCTATTTCTAAACCCCCAGATTGTGAGCTAAAACATACATTTTGCGTCACTCATAAAGAAGTTGATTCCTCTTAGCTATTCACATATCCTTATACTCAATATTATAATAACGTTTTCACTTTTAATTTACTCATGAAATATTTGATAAATCTTTTGCTTACAAGACTGGAGCTTCCACATAACCGCTTTTCTCGTCATTGAATGAAACGTTGGATTTCATGCAAGGATCGTCAGTATAATTATGAATGAATTACAGCAGATTCGCCATGTTAATGGTGAATGGTTGTTGGAAGATTAATCTCTGTAATAACTGGGTCCAATGTATCACTAATCCAAATGGAAGCTTGTCACAGGAATGCCAACTTCCCCCGACGTGAAGGTTAAATCCGCTTCAGCTCGTCCAAACATTAGAATATTGAGATCTATCTTGATTTACAAAGCATAAATCCTAGTTAATCTAAAAGCACACACGCGATTATATTCTTTGATAAAAGGGTAGAGAATAGTTTAATATGTATGTTTTTTCTCTCATATATACAGGAGTTTCCGTCCACTCGTTTAATGCTCTTGCATATGTATGAGAAGAATAATTCAAACCTTTCCAACGATTTTAAAGGTTTAAAAGGCCGCTCATGAATGACAGAGGAGAGAGACAGTGACATTGCCCTAGCAAGCAGGACAATGCCCTACTGACAGAAAATATATACATATGATCAGCGCCCAAGGCCCCTCTCCGATCAAGCTAGTACCAGGGAGGGCCAGGCAATGTCTGCTGATGACTCAGCTGTTAGACGTATAGGCTCCCCAACAACCCTATCTTCAGCTCACGAGAGTTGCAGACACTAAAGGAACTAACGAGTTTGAGCGGGACTCGGATCCCAGTCTGGCGATCACCAGGCATGGACGTTATCAATAGGCCACTACAGCCCAAGATATTTCTTTTGCACAAATCTTAGTGTATATGAAAGGAGCTTTTGGGAAGCAAACTTAAGATGAATAGGAACAAATAAATTACAAAGGGTGCTATGAGAAAATTCATAGATATGACCAGTTGTGATAATATCATTACACTAGATTATTTGCATAACATTTTAAAGTTTTCGAACCAAAAATTAAGAATCTTAAAATAAAACAACAATTTCCATTATAGGATAACCAAATAATTCTCTTAAACACTGTTTAGATCGACATGAATGATTAGGAAAACAGTGACAACATAAAAATATGAAAAAATAAGATAACGACAATGGTCAAAACTACGGTAATTTTATGAAACAATTCGTCAAAACCTTCAAAAATAAGTAAAATATATAATAAATCTATATAACAAAAAGGCAAATTTTCTCTGTTCGTCACGGTTTGCAGCTCAGACCATTGACTTTATTCACTTCAAATTATGTGAAAATATTGCATCGAGAACACCTGTTATCATGCAAGTAAGACGGTCCTAATAAATTAGAAAAAACTACAGCAGAAATACATTATCTCAGTGTGTTATTATGGGATGGAGTTGGGATAGAAGGCACTAACGTAAAAAGGATTCAAGAGGCCGCCAAATTAGATGACCCACTTCAATCACAACCCTTCCAGTCTACTCTAACTGTATCAAGCTCAAATTGATGGTTCCTAAACCTGCGGATTTTAACTGAACTACAAGTCAATCAATGGGACAACCCTTCGAATTCGAGGTTTAAAGGCCACTCATAAATGGCAGAGGCAAGGGACAGTGACATTGCCCTATCAAGAGGGACAATGTCCTAGAAACTACCCATATATATATGGGATCAGCGCCCAAGACTCCTCTCCACCCAAGCTAAAGCCAAGAAGGGCCAGGCAATGACTGCTGATGACTCAACAGATAGACCTATAAGCTCCCCCAAAACCGCCATCCTTCGCTAACAAGGATGGTGAGGTAGCACCGACCAAAGGAACTAAAGAGTATGAGCGGGACTCCAACCCCAGTCTGGCGATCACCAGGCAAGGACGTTACCAACAGGCCACCACAACCATCATTATTTACCGTTGTTAATTTCTTTGGCTCACAGTATAACATTAAAAATTCGCAATCTAACCTTTAACAAAGCAGGAATAGTTTACGTATGCACTGGGATGTTAATTAGTTCCCACATCCTTTACCACATTGGATAAGTGTTATCACTTTTAGATACCTAGGAACTGCAGTATGTTTTAAAAAAGAGCAGAACTGTCGAATGGTACCTGGCAAATGTCTCAGAGTTTTGGCCTTTGCTCTACGGAGAGAAGAAATCGTTTCATACTTTGACTTTTGTATCCTCATCAACATAAATTCTCTCCACATTCTCATCAACATTCAATAAGAATCTAAAGAGGATTGTTTACAACGTAGATCAGCGTGGAATGTACCTTTATTGAATACCAAAAGAACGAAGAAAACACAAACTAATGGAAACCTACACATAGACGATACAAGGAGGCTGGTTATAGAACGTACAATTGGCTTGAAAATATGCCACGACGACGAGATAACTGAAGTGAGTTCACAGCAGCTCCTTGTACCCTATGAATGAAGATGATTGTGGTGTTGATGATGATGAAAGGAATAAATAATCTCCAAATATAAGTCTACAAACGAAATGAACAGCATAAAACAAAAATGGATTGAAGATATATAAACGCATAAGGGCATCATAAGAAATAAGGACAACGTACAACCAAGTGTTCATACATGCACGTGAATAGCAAATTCATGTGAAACAAATTGGATTTTATCAACCACCCAAAAAATACAAGATATGAAGCAGAGAATACCGTGATTTCATTATTCTCAAGAACCCCAGACGTCCATTTCCAACGTACACGCAATTTTACTTGCTTATTTCAAACCAGACTATGACAATATTTCAGTCGAACCAAATAAAATTCAATTCTAAATTACCCTAACTGAATCATTGTTCTCTCTCTCTCTCTCTCTCTCTCTCTCTCTCTCTCTCTCTCTCTCTCTCTCTCTCTCTCAAGATTCTAATTTGTAACCAATTTTCAATTTCAAGATGCCTTCCGAGGACGATGAAAAAGGGAAAATAAGACTGAATAAATTAGCGTAAGGGCCAAACGATAAAAACTAAATGCTCCAGGATACTTAAGTAATTATTTTTACATAAAAACCATTCAACAGAGAAAAGGAATAGAAAAATTTCAAATTTTCTTATATAAGAGGGGGACAATGCTCAAACAATCACTAGAAAAAGGGAATAAAATTTCCATTCTTGATTAAAAGGGGGAGAAAGGGGAGAGAGAGAGAGAGAGAGAGAGAGAGAGAGAGAGAGAGAGAGAGCGCAAAGATTTTTCACGGAAAAAATACGATCGCTTAAGAATTCCACAATGCAAGGAGCTCATCTTTAATGAAAGACATTTGTTTCTTGAGGAATTATGTGGGATAAATCTCTCTCTCTCTCTCTCTCTCTCTCTCTCTCTCTCTCTCTCTCTCTCTCTCTCTCTCTCTGTGAATCCACAATACCCTGAATATCTGGGTAAGGAAGTGGTATTGGAACACCTTATTTTAGGGCCACTACTCTTTCCTCCAAACTATTTGTTGTAAAATATATATATATATATATATATATATATATATATATATATATATATATATATATATATATATATATATACACATATATATACATATATATATATAAATATACATATATATATATATATATTTATATATATATATATATATATATATATATATATATATGTATATATGTATATATGAATATATATATATATATATATATATATATATATATATATATATATTATATCATTCTTCCTGTCTTAATCTCCTTAATCACCGAATATTCACAATAATAACTTCATCATGCCTAGAATGCATTCACTTCCATCGGCACCTTGCAATTTTCAGGTCTTATTATGAAGTCAATTTTGTCTTTAACGTTTTAGTAATTATTTGATTTCAGGTAATATATACCTCGGTTGCTCTAAAATATTTTCTCACTTTCTATGCCTTCTTTTATTCTCTCACATTACTCTGATTATTTATCAATCTTCCAGTATTATTATTATTATTATTATTATTATTATTATTACCACTTGAATTTACTACAAGAAAAGGCATTCTATGCGGATGTATTCGTCATGAAAATTTGTTTAACCTTGTGATTGCAACTGAAATAGAATTTGTTTTTCGTTAATAATTCGTTCATATCTCTATCCAAACTTGAATGTTTTCATTACCTATTCCTCACTTACATAACCACAAACGCTCCCTGTAACTCCATGAACCCATTCTGTAATCATAAATAACCCTAATTAATGTTTTTAATTGTGCATCAATCGCACACCTTTTCTAAAAAAAAATAAAAGCTCTTCTCATTCCTTTCGTATCAAAATAATTTGTTCTTATAATTACAAACTAATCTTTTACCCAAACTTCCTCAATAATTGTCCTATAAATCAACAATGATTAGCTATATCTCAGAACACTTTCATTCCCATAATTATACCTATCGACAAGCATTTGTATATATATATATATATATATATATATATATATATATATATATATATATATATATATATATATATATATATATATATATATATATATATCCTCCTGTTATCAATAGAGAGGAGGGGATTTAAGGTGATCCCCTTCCGATTTCAATCTAACCATCAAATCCCCAAAGAAGAAAATAACATATATATACATCTCTTAGGCATAAACTTAATTTTTCCGATAAGTTTGAATGTTTTAATGAGTTCTTGTCCCTCTTTATTGGGAAGATAATCTTCATATCTCCTAAGGCTTGTGACGACTGAAAACGATAATTTCCTTTACGTAAAATATAGCACATGGCGGAAATAAGAAATTATTCAAATATGGTGGAATAAAAATAAATGTATATGCACGGACGAAAACGCTGCATTTACACTGTTGAAAATTTGCGTTAAAAACGGTAAATGCCTGGCAACATTTATTCCAGAGTTTTTACCATTTTAAAAACGGATATATTGACGTAAAGGAGTGATATTACGGTCACCAAGCCGTAAAAGATAATAAAAAAGTAAGGTATAATTACAGTCGCCCGTATTTTACTAAAATACTGATGAGAATAGTATATTTTTATGGAGAACTTCCGATTAAAATTAAGGTTTTCTTTAACAGTGTAGGGTTCTCATACCTGAAAAAGAATGGCATAAAAGTGCCCTTGTCACTTTGAGTTGTGGAGAGTGACAAGCGAAGCCATAGTAAAGAGGTGAAATGGATCCTCCCTGCATTATGGGATTTGGTGAAGACTGGGCAGATATACGAGACTGTGAGAGAGATCACGAGGAAAATGAATGGAAACGTAAGAGGTAAATTTATCCAAGGGTACCATGATGAAATAAACAGGTTTTATCTTACAAGCATAGAGACCAAGGTAGAGAAAGGGATTTCCAGACTCTTTAGCCATGGTAAGCAGCTCTTCTAGGAGAAGGACACTCCAAAATCAAACCACTGTTCTCTAATCTTGGGTAGTGCCATAGCCTCTGTACCATGGCTTACACTGTCTTGGGTTAGATTTCTCTTGCAGGAGGTTACACTCAGTTTACATAGGAGATATTTATTTAATATTACTGTTCTTAGAATATTTAATTTTTCTTGT
>NC_090740.1:27211894-27216894 GCF_036898095.1 Palaemon carinicauda
TATATATATATATATATATATATATATATATATATATATATATATATATATATATACATATATATATATATATGTAAAACGTATATATATGTTATCAAAATGTAGCTATTGCAAAACATGCAGACACACGTTTTTGTGGAATACTCATGAATATTGAGTTCATTTACCTTGATATACAAGACATCTACATACACGAATTAGGACATACATGTATGTATGTATGTATGTATGTATGTATATATGTATGTATGTATATATATATATATATATATATATATATATATATATATATATATATATATATATATATATATATATATATACTGTATATATATTCCTGAGAATAGATATATGTCGCCTCAAAGGCAATTGAGAAGAACGACACCACGTAAATTTGAAAAATGTACTCCGCGCGTAATATTCGTTACCTTCTGCCTATTGTTCCTTAAAATAACAAATGTTAATTCTTTGTTAAAATTTATTCTCATAGTTACGATTTGATTATATAGTAATAGGAAAGACAAAAAGACAAAAACACCTTACCTCGTGTTACATGAAGGAATCGGAATTATTTTCAACATGGAGGCAGTCGATCACTTACCTGGAAATAGAAAAAAAAAATATTAAAATCGTATAGCACTTCTTATATATGTCTTTTGAGTGGAATTATTTACAAACTTTTCACAATAAAAGCTCTTTTTAGCATTGCTTAAAATATATCATAAATATAATCTGGATAAGTACAGCCTCTTACAGATTATATATGGTTTAATGCTTGATTATATGACCAACAACACATTCTTATTATCATTATTATCATTATTATTAATTATTATTATTATTATTATTATTATTATTATTATTATTATTATTATTATTATTATTATTACTAATATTCTATTTTTATTACTATTACGATTATTATTATCATTATTACTATTACTATTAATATTATGATTATCATTATGATAATCAATAATTTGCCCAACAATCACTTAAACCCCAAAGCATGAAGAGAACATATTTTAAAAAATAGCCCTAAAATAGCTGCCAAAACAAGCAGCAGGAGCAGCAACGGCAGGCGAGCACACACACACACACTTCAATGATCTTATTACGGCAAGTTTCGGAATTTTCTATTTTTTTACAAAACTTTCCCCAGTTTTATTCCTCCGTAATTGAAATCCGCTCATATGCTGCCAACTTTGACGAATTTTTCCTTACCTCATTCCCCCCCCCCCCTTTTTTTTTTTTGGGGGGGGGGGGGGGTTTCCATACGCCTTCTAAACTCTCTCATCTCTAAGAAATGTTTTGTGATAACCGCATAGGTGTAAAAGATACAACAAAATTTAAGAATTTTAACGGTTATGAACAATAGAATTGCTAGGATTTAAGAGACAAGGTTCATAGTGTTCGACAGATGGTGTTGTGACGAGCCAAGATTGGGTTGTGACTCAAAAACGGGTTGAAAGCAACTGAGTGAGTTTATTATTTGTTTTGTTGTTGTTGTTGGAGTATTATAGCCAACACTTGTTGTTGGCACGGGCCTTTCCCTTGGTTGGCCCGTAGGTAATCTGTAGAATTAAAAGGTGATTACATTAATGGAAATTTGAAAGGTTTTTAGTGGTAGACTATTACAGAATATCCAGTTTATATATACATCAAATCCAGTCCAGGCAAGAAGGTCACAAAATATACAACAGGCTATTTCATGTCCAACCAGCCACCGGTGCTGTTAACAGTTACGACAAGAAAAGCAGACAGGTTGATACAGGTCGCTATCAGTGCGAGGGGAGAGCGAAGATACAAAGGATAATATATACAAAAAAGAAAAATATTACTATGTACGATCGTGTGACACACGGTCGGTACATTGTGAAGGTAGTATTAGAAAGAAAGGATCTTCATATTCAGATAGCAGTGAACAGAGCAATGTTTGTTGTTCCACAAGCTGCCAATAATTTCGCATGATAGTTATATGAAATTACTAACGGAATGAAATTATTACAAAGGAGTTTAAAGTATGAATATGAAATTAACATTATGTTTTTTCTCTGGAGTCAGTTGGATATTAATAATCATTTGGAATTATCTACTCATTCATCTTAAAAGGGTCGAAATAATCATAAATCAGCTCGTTATGGTGCCTGTGCTAGAACAAGGTTTAGTTTAATTAAAATAACTAATAGAATAAACCCCGTTGGCTTATAATTAGGTTAAATCATACCCACGACAATATAGAAAATGAAGCCAGTATTAAAAGTACATATAAAACAATTGATATAAAAAACATTAAATAAACATTATAAGCATTTGAATCGATTTGAGTATGAATAATGTCTTTGCAATATAGAGTTTATGCCTATGGATAATTTCCCAACGATCAAAATTTGCAAAACGGTACCTATTTATAATTTACAATACAATATGACGCAATGATAACATTATACTGCAAAAGTGTACCTATTTATAGCCTACAATGCTATATGAAATATACAGTCGATTATACTTTCCACTCCCACTATTTCTATTCTATGACTATCGGATCAAATGCAGAATTAAATGCAGCATAGTCTTATTTGGGTTAGCCACAGTTCCCAGGCAAAATCATGCAACTGTAAAATATATTTTGGCCATTCAAATACGGCATACGAGCCATATCCGAAAATAATTTTATAAATAACAAACAATTAACTTTATCTTCCTAAACAAAGGCAAATCTTTACCGGTTGATACCGACTAAAGAGTGGAAATCGAAACGAGTGGTAAACTGATTAATACATTTGGGAAAACGTGGCAGTGATTCTAGTGAGCTTTATCAATTTTTTTTTCTGATTTTGCTATAGAATTTATCTTACGACATTGATGTGCTAACATAAAAATCTCAACTGTGAGAAAATATAGGAAAATGCATGGGATCATATTTGATGTGTTTGCTAGCAGTGCATTTTCTCAACAAAGCCCTTTTCTTCATATTCATAATAATCACCATGTTGAATGGTATTACATCCTTTGAATATCAGCTTGTAAAGTAGAAGCTACACTGATGCATCGCCTGCATCACAAGGCCTCTTAGGATTCAACCCCATAAGCTCAAGTCTTTGAAAATCTAGA
Organism: Palaemon carinicauda; assembly: GCF_036898095.1. Lineage (NCBI taxonomy): Eukaryota > Metazoa > Arthropoda > Malacostraca > Decapoda > Palaemonidae > Palaemon > Palaemon carinicauda. Next base: position 27,215,009 of record NC_090740.1, read on the forward strand.
GTACTTATCATATGTGCCCTGTTCTTTGAAATCTTTAAGTCAGGGCTAAAGAAACCATAAAGAAGGGGAAGAAAACCCATTAAGTTTGTTTGACAACATTACGTTGGGAATTTTACCATAGGATCTTTTCAAATTTATTCTTTGCTGGTAATGGAGTAAGTTTGTGTTTGTGTTTGTGTGTGTGTGTCTGTGTATGTGTGTTTTGACATAGTTACCGCTTTAAATTTTTTTAGATATGAGAAAAGTTCATATAACTCCATTCCATATTTTGTTGTCATCATCATCATCATCTCCTACGCCTATAGACACAAAGGGCCTCGGTTACATTTCGCCAGTCGTCTCTATCTTGAGCTTTTTAATCAATACTTCTCCATTCACCATCACCTACTTCACGTTTCATAATCCTCAGCCATGTAGGCCTGAGTCTTCCAACTCTCTCCTAGTACCGTATAGCGCCACTGTATTGATAGTTGGTTATTTATATGCTGTTTGGGTCAGTAAAAAGAAACGATATACGAAAGAGGAAACAGATGCCTTTCTTAAGAGTAAATTTCAATATGATCGGTGGCTTTTGAAAAATATCTATAAAGAAAGAATGAATAAAATATTCACCAAAAAGTATATAAATTATTGTTTTTGAGTGACTAAAAATTAAAATCAAGATGTGTGATGTAGTAAATTGTTATATTAGATGGATTTGTTTATAGAAAAATGCAATTAAATGTGATTATACTGTAAATATTGTGATTGTAAAGAATATGTAATTTAACTTTTTAATAAAAAGATAAAAAAAAAAAGTACCTTGTGAAGCGCAGTTAATTGATTTTGTTGTATATCCTTGTAAATATGGAAGTTGTAAATACATATCTACATATTCACAAATTATATATATATATATATATATATATATATATATATATATATATATATATATATATATATATATATATATATATATATATCTTCATTTGCATATTTATTTTACTTTTCAGTAAACAGTCAATTATTATTATTATTATTACCATCCAAGCCACAACCCTAGTTGGAAAAGCAAGATGCTATAAGCCCAGGGGCCCCACCAGGGAAAAATAGCCCAGTGAGGCAAGGATATAAGGAAATAAATAAATGAAGAGAACAAATTAACAATAAATCATTCTAAAAAAGGCAACAACATCAAAACAGATATGTCATATATAAACTATTAATAACGTCAAAAACAAATATGTAATATATAAACTATTAACAACATCAAAAACAAATATGTCATATATAAACTATAAAAAGACTCATGTCCGCCTGGTCAACAAAAAAGCATTTGCTCCAACTTTGAACTTTTGAAGTTCTACTGATTCAACTACCCGATTAGGAAGATCATTCCACAACTTGGTAACAGCTGGAATAAAACTTCTAGAATACTGCGTAGTATTGAGCCTCAGGATGGAGAAGGCCTGGCTATTAGAATTAACTGCTTAGAATTGTCCAGGGAGATCTGAATGTAAAGGATGGTCAGAGTTATGAAAAATATTATGCAACATGCATAATGAACTAATCGAACGACGGTGCCAGAGATTAATATCTAGATCAGGAATAAGAAATTTAATAGACCGTAAGTTTCTGTCCAACAAATTAAGATGAGAATCAGCAGCTAAACACCAGACAGGAGAACAATACTCAAAACAAGGTAGAATGAAAGAATTAAAAGACTTCTTCAAAATAGATTGATCACCAAAAATCTTAAAAGACTTTCTCAATAGGCCAATTTTTTGTGCAATTGAAGAAGACACAAACCTTAAATGTTTCTCAAAAGTAAATTTGCTGTCGAGAATCACACCTAAAATTTTGAAAGAGTCAAACAAATTTAAAGAAACATTATCAATACTGAGATC
>NC_090740.1:27221894-27229394 GCF_036898095.1 Palaemon carinicauda
TATCGCCCAGCATGAGTATGAAATGTCGATTGGCATAGGGAACTGCCATTAGTTCTCTGTCCAAGTTTGAAGATAGCATTTTGCTGATAAAATTCTATCGGTCGACGTCCATCGTCCATATCCTGCTCTATTATAGCACACATTACTATGTTAATTGCATCCGTGGTCAGTTTAAGGGACCTACTGGAGGAAGGAAATACCACAGCAGAACTAAGTGTATTTGGGATTCTTGAAATTACGGTTCTAGCTAATCTGACCAGCATGATGTGTTGGATTTTCTTGTTAAAAATTCATTTTAAGGAGATATGATTCTAGCGAAATTGGGTATAAAACGGTGATGGTAATGGGTCATACCAGAAAACTCTTACAGTATTTTAATGGTTCTTGGGCTTGAGAAATCGGCAATGACTTGGACCTTTGTCGAGAGGGGTTTAACAGTTAACACCTATAGGACTTATTCGATGACCAAGAAGTCCTACCGTAATTTTTGCCTACTCGCACTCATCTTGTTGGACAATTACCCCGTTCTCTCTGAGCGTATCAACATTTCCCCAAAAGTCTACGGTCCAAATTTTCCCTCTTTCATATGTTGACCGTGAATTTTTAAACTATAATACATATCCTGGATCCAGATCATCACCAAAATCTAATCACTTCTAAGTTACCTCATTTCTGACAAATCCTGAAATTTTCATCAAAATTCATCCGTAACTTTTTGAGTTAGATTGGCTGAAACAAACAAACATACAAATAGCAGAGGTAAAAGCATAACCTTGGCGGAGGCAAATATCGACTTATATTCAGACATACAACTACGGAACCAAATTGAAATAATGACTGGAAGAAAAATTTAATGAAATCAAATTCAAGGCGAAGTAATCAATACCTCATTCATTACAAAAATAAATTTCATATTTTCCAGTAACAATGAAAAAATATTAAACGACAAAATATGATAGAAAATTTGCGACTAAGTGAAGTTAAACGAAATTGAAATGAGGAAGAAAAAAGTCAAAGAACCTATGAAAAATGTCAGAAAGAACATTTTCCATACGAAAGGGACTCCACGAACAAACCAATTTTGCAACACAAAATTAAAACTGTATACGTAATGTAAGTAATTTATCCTCGGTTTGTAATTTGTCATCATTTATTCTGAACACAATGCCTCGAAGGTCACACAGGCGTCCTTAATTACTACAATACTAATTACGACATAAAATGAGGATAAAAACACGTTAATACATCTTAAGAGTTTCTCGATTCAAATACACATTAACAAGCCAACAAGCTCTTCAAAAGGAACATATTTCATATTCATTAATTACGAAAGAATGGCAAATTTTACATATATCTCCAAAAAAAAAAAAAAAAAAAAAAAAAAAAAAAAAAAAAAAAAAAAAAAAAAAAAAAAAAAAAAAAAAAGATAGGAATGGCGAATAGGAATACGTGGTACGAGCTATTAGGAGCTCATAAAAAGTAAAACGAGATCAATTTTATTTCAAGATATCAACATCTGATTATTACTACTATTATCATCATTACTAGCTAAGAGCCACAATCCTAGTTGGAAAAGCAGGATTCTATAAACCCGGGGGCTCCAACACGGAAAATAGCCCAGTGAGGAAAGGAAACAATGAAAAATAAAATATTTTAAGAACAGTAACATTGAAATAAATAGCAGCCAACTATCATGCATGATCTCAAATACAACACAATACATCAAAAGGCGTGTGATCTCAAAGGAATTAATTATCATCTATTAAATTATGACTCTTGTAAAAACACCAAAGGGCTTCACAAATCTATAACAAGTATTTCAATCGGTATGAAAAAATTTCATTGATTAATGCCTTGAAAGATTGAATAACTAATTTGACGCCATGTAAGGGATTTACTACTACTACTACTACTACTAATACTATTACTACTACTACTACCACCACCATAATAATAATAATAATAATAATAATAATAATAATAATAATAATAATAATAATAATAATGTTGGAAATAAAAGGTAATAAATGACAATGATTTTTCTGCAATTGCAGCGTTTAGCACCTACACATATGGTAATAGGTCCTCAATTATAGTATTGTGGAGGGAATAACAATGAACCTGGAATAATAATATTAATAAAATAATAACAATAATAATAATAATAATAATAATAATAATAATAATAATAATAATAATAATATTAATAAAATAATAACAATAATAATAATAAAATAATAACAATAATAATAATAATAATAATAATAATAATAATAATAATAATAAATTCTCATTGAAAAAACTTGAGAAATGAGAAAAACAAGGAATAAAGAATTAAAGTGGATTTTGTTCCAAGAATTAAAATCCTTATCTCTGAAAGCCTAGAAAATTCGAAACATCAGAAATCGGAGAACTATGAATATCAGAGAAAACGAAAGAAGGAAGAAGTTCCCAAGATTGTCATTATATTCCCTCAGCCAAGTTTCGAAAGAGGCTTATTTTTCAAGATGTCTCCCCCAACCGTCAAACATTTTGTTATTGGGATCAAAGGAAAGCTTACAATGTCTACTTTTAGAATCTTGATGTTGCAAGCCTGACAGATACTCTCAAACTATTTTGGGGTACTTTTTGTTTGTACTTTTCCTCTCAAGAGTGAAAAAATTAGAAAAAAAATGCTGTTTTTAGCATAATCAGAGCTATGAAGTATTAAAAAAAAATTGAAACATTGCTGATTTTGTTATACTTTTTCCTTCATGCTATGAAAACATGCTCGATATAACCTAATCAGAACTATGCTATGAAGTATTGCAAAAAGAAATAGAAATATTGCTGATTTTGTTATAAAATATTTCAGGTTGACTGAGGACACTTTATTCCTGAAAACCTATCCACTTGACCTTAATGTACGATATGTGACCTAGTGAAATGAACGAAGCAGTTAGGATCACAGGAGACTCTACATACGTATGATGGAACATCTACTGTCTGACCCCAGGGGAAAAGCATGCAGTAAGAAGTACCGATACAGATATCAATATATGGCAAAGTAATAATAATTAGTGACACTAAAAGAAGTTTAATTTGAATGTGAGCATTGCTGCAAAAACCTGGTATTCTTTACCATTTAAAAAGGAAAAACCATGTATGACCAAAAGAGATCGCTTGACAGAGATGACTCCGAATGGTTTTATATAAATTGGTTAAATAAACTTTTGGAAGTGCACCTGTTCTTAAAATTCAACATGTTTGAAACATCAATATTTTGAGTTTCACAGTGATGATGGTTACTTCCAAATTCTGAAAAATCATATATGAAAATGATACAGTAGGAGAGTCTTTCGAGTCATTAAAAACGTTTCGAAGCCCAACAATAAAAAAATAATAAACATAAACAGTTAAAATTTATCATGTTTAAAACATCGATATTTTGAGTTTCTCCGTGATCATGGTTACGTTCAAATTCTGAAAAAATCATATATGAAAATGATAAAGTAAGAGAAAGTCTCTCCAGCCATTAAAAATATTTCGAAGATCAACAATTAAAAATTAATCATACACTTATGCAGCATAACTAAAGCACTAGCTCAATTTTGGAAATATAAAAACAACATTATCCACATACACGGCAATCCGAAAAAAAAATATTGTCGATACTAATAATGAAATTTCCTTTACGAATGGATGCAAGAAATTCCAAAACGTTATTCTTTTTCGAAGAAGTTTATTGTCTAAATAATCACTTTATAAAACATTAACATCATAACTAAAATGTCATATTGATACATAAACATGCATACAAATTACCCTACAGGAATTAGTAGAATGAAAAGCAAAAGAATACGTATATAGTTGATATATTCTAAGACGTTCGATTAGTGAAGCTGAATAACGTTAGATAAGAAGTACTTGGCTGGCTGACCATAAAGAAGAGATTGAAAGCGACGATACATAATGTCCTGTAACATCAATGGGTCAGGAATTATGGCTTGCTACCTCACATTATAAACTCTTTGTTAATACCTTGGGGGAGGGCTAATGATGTAGTAAATAAATGCATTACACACACACACACACACACACATATATATATATATATATATATATATATATATATATATATATATATATATATATCACTAATAAATTTTGCACATTTAGAAGTGTTTTTCATATTCAAATTAGCCATATATTGTACTCCCTGATATCTGGATTCTCTCTACCTTGGAATCAAGAGACCCAGGAGGGAATCAACTCAAAGATTATAGCTTCTTGTCGGCCGGGGTACAGAGAATCCATATATTAGGAGGAGTGTAATATATAGCTTATTTGAAAATATATATATATATATATATATATATATATATATATATATATATATATATATATATATATGTATATATATATATATATATATTATATATATATATATATATATATATATATATATATATATATATATATATTTACAGGGAACGAGAAAGAGAGGGAGACCAAAGCGAAGGTGGGTAGACTGTATCAAGGATGACCTTCGATCAAAGGGATTAACCGGTGATGAGCTGTGGGACAGAGGTAGATGGAGAAAGCTCACCAGAAACATCGACCTCACATAGAATTGGGAAAAGATGAAGACAGAGAAGATATACATTATATATATATATATATATATATATATATATATATATATATATATATATATATATATATATGTGTGTGTGTGTATGTGTGTATGCGTGCATGTGTGTGTATACATAAATGCATTTATGAAGATATAAGAAATACGTGAGAATTACATCCACCCTTTTAATACAGTGCTACTTACATACGTTAGGGAAAGCCTCTTACTATCTTTTGTTAGGAAAATGGTTGAGTAAATGTTGTCCATATCACTCAGAATTATTCTCTTTCTCTCCAGATTGGATTCTTTGTCCGTGCTGATGTTTATTTTGGTAAAAAAAAAAATATATATATATCATAAATAAAAAATGATACAGACTTGTGTTTCGTGAACAAAAGGATGCGTGAGGAGATGTCTTACTGGAATATGGGAAACTCAGGGAATGCTTTTTAGAGGAGGAAACAAACGAAAGATTTGTAAAAGTAACAAGACTACATACATGAATTTATTTATATATGATGTGAATACGCACATACATACGTACATACATACATACATACATACATAAACACACACACATATATATATATATATATATATATATATATATATATATATATAAAATAAATAATTAAATAAGAAATAAATAATAATAATAATAAATAAATAATAATAAATAAATAATAAATAAATTACAATAATCAATAATGAATTAAAAATAAATGATAAATAACAAATAGTAAATAATAAATAATAAATACCAACAATAATAATAATAATAATAATAATAATAATAATAATAATAATAATAATAATAATAATAATAATAATAATAATGGTAGATACATCCTCACCAGGATTCAATGTTATTTTATGTTATTCCTGTAGGAATCTTAAGTTTACTCTAGAAGCTGGCCTTCTCACATATTTTGGAAAATTTTATGTATGAAATATAATTTCTAACTGATTAACTCAGTATTTCATCAAGTCTTCAGTTTTCAACCAATCTTACTGTAATCAGCATTAATGAATATTGAAGTTATTATGCCAGGTAATTCCAAGTTAACCATTAATTCAAACACTTTGATTTAATAAGAAAATGAACATGTATGTCCATCAGGATGTAATATACAGCAGGTGGATGCATAATAGTACATAACTATGTACTATACAGACCACACAAATGCAATATGTGTAGCAAAGAAAGGGTCCAGGAGTGGTATCAAGGTTAACATAGTCAAAGGTATGTATAAAAATGGACGATACGGGGTTTGTGGAGGTCTTAGCAGGAGGAGGAGAGAGCAAACCCCAAAAAAGGGATAGAAGTGGTATTAAAAAGGAAAAATAGCTATTTCCTAGATATGTAAGACCTGTGTGTGTGTATGTACAGTATGTATGTATGAATATGTATGCATGTGTTGCGGTGAGGACTAATATGTTTGTGTACTTATTTCAAACTGAAACAACCGTTTGAGAGTGCTTTTCATCATATTTCTTTATACATATGCTGCATGATTGGATAAATGATCATATAATAAAAACAAATATGCAGCTGGATATGGACATTTGCATACATGTATAACAGCTTGACTCATAACTGTCATGAACAGGCCTTTATTATGAATAAACATAAGGTGAATGAACAATTTGCTTCTCCAACTGCCCGAAATATTGTTTTTTTTTTTTTTTTTTTTAATCTATCTAAACGACTGACAGCTGAAAGCCATGTACCGTAACGACAACGCTCGGTGGCATGTCATAAAAATAAATTGATATAATGAAGCACTACAAACTGCGGCTGCTTTGGTATGGGTGAAAGTGTTGTAACGAATTTTAATACAAATGGTTACAAACAACAACTGTTATAGTTATAAGTAAAAATTCATAACCTTGATTCTCTCTCTCTCTCTCTCTCTCTCTCTCTCTCTCTCTCTCTCTCTCTCTCTCTCTCTCTCTCTCTCTCTCTCTGCCATCCTTATTCATTTTCTTGTGTATAGGTAAATTTCAATAAGGATGACATTTTTTTCTGGTGTCTGTTTCTTCTCTTCTATCATTACTTTACATCATCACATGTTGCAACTTAAGTATACCATTTATCTTCGAACTCACAGCAATAAATAATAATGAATGACATTTGTGGAGACACTAAAATAACCTCTAGGATCATTAGTCAAATGAATTGACAAACTGTGAATGATTTTTTTTTTATTTCGACTCTTATAGCCAATTTTTAGACTTTATTCATCCATCTTTATGTTAGCTAACAGCTAAACAATCCTTGTAGTTGAAACTATATACTGCATAGAAAATTCCTGTCTGCTTATGAAACCAACTTATCTAGCTACACCAGAATCTCAAGCTTCTCTTTTTCGTAGTTTTCTTAGATGTACCATTGCCATGGGTAGATGCAATAATAGTAAAGAAATGTGTTAAAAAAAAAAAATGCATGTTTTCACAAAAGGGCCTGGAGCGATAAGAAATCCAGCTAGCATTTGGTAATTGATATCATCAGCTTCATTACTGTCATCAGTACTTCAATGACATACCGATCTTAGATGGAATTTTTTTTTTTTTTTTTTTTTTTTTTTTTTTGAAAAGTCATCACATGGCCTCTCATGCCACGCTTTGGTTTACGTTGCAACACCAGGCACAGATTGCATGAGAAAATTTGTTCTAGAAGCTTCTATGACATTATTAAAGAGGGTTTTTTGTTTTTTGGAAGCAATTCAGGATGCTAAATAAAAAAAAATCATATGGAAGTGACGATTGTCCATCGTAATTCTGTTATCCTGAAGTTCAGAACTTTATATATATATATATATATATATATATATATATATATATATATATATATATATATATATATATATATATATATATATATA
>NC_090740.1:27234394-27244394 GCF_036898095.1 Palaemon carinicauda
ACAAATAACTTGTGGTACCCCTATTATACTGTATTTACTTTGTATAAAATAAACAAGTTAACATTTAGAACATTCAAAATGAACAAATAACATAAGCAAAATAGGTAATGAAATACTGAGTATTTTCCATAATGCACATGATAAATACACAAGAACAAGATCAATGTGACGATAATAGAGTTCAGCTATGTAAGCCAAAGAGTAAAATAAAACTTATGATGAATACACACGTTCATCATAGGAATATTAACACCCAAGAAAAAGAATGCACATTTGGAAAGACAAATAAGAATGAAAATGTTAAGGAAAATAAAAATCAAACAACGTTGTGTAAAAATTATGAAACCAGATAATGACACTAAAAATAAAACATTGTATATATTTCAAAGTGTTTGCTTTATTTTGTATATTTCTTCTAACAAAGTCCCGTATCTCAAAAATAGCTTAGACGCAACGTTCTCTTTCAACCTCAAAATCAAATTCATATTGTATCAACACATATCTACAATACATAAACCATTTCTCTCTAATAGCTGCAAGGTCAAAACAAAAGACATATCACAGTCTCTCTCTCTCTCTCTCTCTCTCTCTCTCTTCTCTCAGTGCTTTTCAAGTTTCAGGTCTACAATAAATCCCTCTCTCTCTCTCTCTCTCTCTCTCTCTCTCTCTCAAGTTTCAGGTCTACAATAAATTCTCTCTCTCTCTCTCTCTCTCTCTCTCTCTTTCTCTCTCTGCTTTTCAAGTTTCAGGTCTAAAATAAAATCCACGTCTCTCTCTCTCTCTCTCTCTCTCTCTCTCTCTCAAGTTTCAGGTCTTCAATAAATACCGCCCTCTCTCTCTCTCTCTCTCTCTCTCTCTCTCTCTCTCTCTAAGAGAGAAGAGGTAATCTCGACCCAATCCAAAGGCTCCAACTACTCAAGTTCATCTCAAATCGTTGGGAAACTTCTGGGAAACTTGGAAAGGGAAAGTGCAAAGGAGAGGGCGGACATGTTAATAAGCAGTTTCCAACAATAGACCAGAGAAACCGAGGGTAAGAAACTTTGGTCTACGTAAAATAAATATTTTTTTTTTTTGCATATGTATTGAAACTAAGATCTTGCGTATATAAACAAATTAAAAACAATCGTTTTTCTCATTTGAGTTTGTCATTAAACCAAAATATTTCTCATTTGAGTTTGTTCATTAAACCAAAATATTTGTACTTTTTTCATAGATTATTCTTAGCCATAGCTTCGCTTCTAATTTTATTTACGTAAATTAATCAGCATTCTCATGTCATAATGCTTCGTTTAAATGTGTCAAATATCCTGTTTTACAAACTTCCTACAAAATAACCTATTTCATTATTTCCAAAACACAAAAACACATGTGTACTTACACATCCACATGCATGGACACTCAAACGTTAAACTGCCCAAATCTTGCAACATAAGTGTCGAATGTTAACAGCCTGGACTCTCTCTCTCTCTCTCTCTCTCTCTCTCTCTCTCTCTCCCCTAATCCCTGACTTTATCTCCTCCAATGCTCATAGTTCGTCACCCCCTTTAAGATGCCTTGTCAAACTTTCCTTTTAGTTCTTTAGATAACACTCTCCGACTTGTAAGCACAAACTTGCACAGGGATTCTTTGCACATCCAGAATCCAGTTTACGTTACACCAATGTTCATATATTTTGGTTATATTTCCATATTCAATACAATAGATTGATTTTTTCTATGCTTTGTCATAAAACAGATGTACGTTTTATCGATTAAACTACATGTAAAACGTTTTATCGATTAAACTACATGTAAAACGTTTATCGATTAAACCATATGTAAAATGCTTTATAGATTAAGCCATATGTAAAACGTTGTATCGATTAAACCATATGTAAAACGTTTTATTGATTAAACCATATGTAAACCATTTCATCGATTAAACAATATGTAAAACGTTTCACCGAGTAAACTATATGTAGAACATTTTATAGATTAAGCCAATATGTAAAACGTTTCATCGATTAAACCCTGTTTTAAAACGTTTTATCTATTAAACCATATGTAAAACGTTTCATCGATTAAACCCTGTGTAAAACGTTTTATCTATTAAACCATGTGTAAAACGTTTTATCTATTAAACCATATGTAAAACGTTTTTATCTATTAAACCATATGTAAAACGTTTCATCGATTAAACCATATGTAAAAACGTTTCATCGATTAAACCATATGTAAAACGTTAAGGTTGATAGGAAAATATTCGACAGTTTGAAATTCAAATACACGAATGATGCAAATATTAATATCAGTTACAAGAAGATGAATCAGAAATGGAATTATCATCATGATGTTATAACCTTTAATCCATTTTTTTAAATAATCTTCATTTCCTTTCTAAAGAAATCACACTTACGTATTGCTTTTATGCAATTATGTAAAAAAACACAAATATCAATTACTAAAAGGTTTTGCTTAAAGTTTTAGAATAGTCTGGTATATAGATATCAAGGATCCAATAAATACTTTATCTTGGGATTTTAGCCTTTCAAGTAAAAAAAAATTAATCATTTAGAGTTCAAATTTACATGGAATTTTTTAATAATATAATAATAAATAATAATAAAAATGAAAATAATAATAATATCAATAATAATAAATTCACTCGAATATGACAAATTTTCTTAATTTACAGTAACTCATTAACTATCATGTGCGAGCGGGCAGTTAGTTTATAACAGAGGCGAGATGAATACTACTAAACTTTATTAAACAATCATCGAGTTAATATACAGCAACTTTCGAGGAAGAATGTCACAACCTCAAACATGGTAAACATTGCGCTTAACGGGTGGCTGGTGTCCTGGCTGACCTACTACCTATTCAGGAAGTATATCAATTCTAAAACTACATAAAAGATAATAAGAAAATTTCGATTGAGAAAGAGTTACAAAGAAGTTTAGATTTAATTGGGAAAATGTAGGTAATAACATTAATGAGAAAACCTTAATAACTCAAGATTTGCAAATGGCAATAGTTCTATTTATTGAATCATGGGAGGAATTGCAATCGATGACAATGAAAATGCAGAGACAACTACAAAGGGTTATGGAAGAGCCTCTAGAGACTGTCATTGAATATGCTTACAGTACTTCGGAAGACAGTGTTTCCACGACATGAAACGAAATTGAAATAATAAGCATGACAAGGAGAGCTTTGAATAAACTAAATGAGATTATGAAAATAAAATGCACTCTCCCCCAAAAAAAGAAAAGTATTTAAATAAATGCATCTTATACATCAGAAACTTTGAGGCGTAGGACATAAAATAGTTACAACTCAAAGAGATTGCACAAGAAGCACAGGAAGGAAGAAAAGACAATGGATTGGCAGCCTTAAAGGAATTTACGGGTATACTGTAGACTGGAATAAAAGACCATAAACAGACGCGAGTGGAAGTACATGTCTGAGGCCCTTGTACTGCAGTGAACTAGTTACGGTTGATGATTATATAGAATATACGTACATAATGAAGGCCTGAAAAGCTGCTCAGAGAGAGAGAGAGAGAGAGAGAGAGAGAGAGAGAGAGAGAATACTATTCCCAGATATCTCTGCAACCATGCCAAGGTGCAGAAATATCTGGGAGGTGTTTTAATACCCAGAAAATATACGTTGACCGTTACATATACGGAATGTAAACAAATCCACAGGCCGGAGATATTGTTAGCATTCGTCCCACATAGAGTTGGAAATCCTTCGAACTCACACGAGCGTTTCGACTTTATATCCAGACGGTATTGCCGTCCGTCCGATGAGGCCTTGCCCGATTGTGATTCCCCCAGAGAATTTGACATAGCATTGTTTCCACGAATCTGCTGGACTTGGAATTGACATGTACTGTAAATTTCAAATGGATAACAGAGAGAGAGAGAGAGAGAGAGAGAGAGAGAGAGGAGAGAGAGAGCATAAACTCTAAGCCACCGAAATGAAATTCCATTCCATTAAATGTAAACTGTGTAGGAATCGCAAGTTTAGTTTCTATTCTTGCAACAATTTAACGAAGACGAGGCAATGGGTCTCAAACCACCACAGCTGACAGCCAGCATGACGACGAAACTGAATTTGCAACTGGCTTGCCAAAGATAATTGCATCTCTCCTCTCTCTCCTCTCTCTCCTCTCTCTCTCTCTCTCAGGAAATGTGAACCAATGTTTTTGGTTTCTTAATCTCAAATAGCTATACCTATTTTCTGAACACTTATTTTTCCTATTGAAAAAGTCTCCTCTGTTAAATCAAATGAATAAAGATTATCTATAATATGATAATCAATTACATGAAACCATCGCACGCAAACTTACGCGCGTGAGCGCGCACACACACACACACACACACACATATATATATATATATATATAATTGGAAAACATGAGACCGAAATTAAAAGAAGGGTACGGATGAGATGGGAGAGCTTTTGGCAAAACAAAATGAGATTATGAAATGTAAAATGCGACTTTCTCTAAAAACTAGAGTATTTAATCAGGTGGTTCCAACCACTATTAACTTATGCTTCGGAAATTTGGAGCCTAACCAGTGCCTTAGCGCATAAGTAACTTAGTCACTGTGGAGGATCCAATTTTCTTTCGCAGTTTGCCAAATACTTTTCGAGAGAGAGAGAGAGAGAGAGAGAGAGAGAGAGAGAGAGAGAGAGAGGTAGTTAATGTAACAATTGTTTTGTAGCGAGAAAGACTGTTAGTACAATTGAGGTTGCTCGTGTACATTTCTTCTGGTAGCTACGTTAGGAAAACGACGAATGTCTTGAGTGAATGCATTTATTTGATTGACTACAGCCAGAGGTAGTTCTGTGTTGTTTTGAATGCTGGATTTATCCTTTATCTTTCATATCGACAAGCTTGGAAGGAATTATCTATTTTAACAGATCTAATTCCTTCTTTGAAGAGCTGAGGTTTTTAAAAAGTGGACTTGGTTGTTGCTGACCAGGCTTACAATAAAGGACTTAATTAGACCAGCAACCATCGTGACAGTATGATGAAATAATCCTTGAGGAGTGATATCAGCGATAAAAGGAAGCTAGGAATATCATAAATTTAAAAAAATCGTTGATTACTTACGGTGATCATGCACCCAGCTTTACAAAATCTCTCTCTCTCTCTCTCTCTCTCCTCTCTCTCTCTCTCTCTTCTTTCGTGCGCAAGATACACTCATTAGAGCTTTGGTAAAATTGTTGTTGGGGTTTCTTCTAGACTGTAGCTCTGTGTGTTTTTTTTTTTTTTTTTTTTTTGATTCAAATTTTGGAAATAGAATATTGGCAGTTAGTCCGTTTATACGAAAGGTCATTCAATGCTTCAAGTGCCAGAGATTTAGACACCATCAAGACGGCTGTAAATAAAAAAAAATAAATAAACATGTAAAATGCTAAAAAAATATATTAGAATGCAGGGTAGCGTAAAAGAACAATGTCAGGGGTTAAACTGAAAATATTAAAGGTGACTGGTAGTTTTCTAGAAAAATAAGTAGCCTAAACGTACTTGAACTGTGAATGGTAGCCTATACCAGATCACATAAAATAAGATGTGAAACCAGTATCAGGTCATAGATAACACAAACATAAAACATATCTTAATGAGCAGGTTCCTTTCACATAACTATACAAAGGCTAACCTGACCAACTAACTTGTTTTCAGCGCTTAATAGTACACCAGTACATACCACAAACTGTTCACCAGCTCTTTTGCATGGCAGGAGCAGCAAAGACTTGCAATTCTGTGCCAAGAATAAAGAGAAATAGACAGTTTATCTACCAGATTACACTAGCATTACAACAAGCTCTTCTCCCCAGACACAGATGTCCCAATGTTAATCATAGCAAACTATGACCACATTCTGAAGAACGCACCACTTTCCATCACCTAAGGGAATATAGGAATAGAGCCAATATTAAGACCCATAGGGGTAGAGAGTGCAAAGGGTTTGCCAACTTTTCATGTCTTCACCGGAGCTGAAAACACTGTAGATTCTCTGGTATAGGCAAAGCAAACAAGTCTACATGACAGCAGATAGAAATGTAATCAGTTCTCTGCAGATTCTTTCAACAGAGTTAGAAGAGACCAAAACTAAATTATGTTGACCACTCTGGATAGCTTTGTTTATTCAGCCTACTCCCTCACAGACATCTAAATGAAGACTATTTCAAAACATCGTTGGCATCTCTGCAGCAAACATATGACAAAAAGTGACATGTCCTGAGAGTTCATATTCAAGACAGTGTGGGGACTGGCCAGCATTGTTCTGCAGTACCGTCAGTTGGGTCCCTTGTAGAATGGCTACCACAAAAAGTCCGGAGATCAGATGAAACCAACTATAACAGAGATCATGCCAGTTCCAAAGGCCAACACTGAGATGGTTAGTTGTCAATGCAAAAAAGAACAAACTTTTCAACAAAATTCAATCTTTGCCGGTGAGGCAGTGAGTGTCAGAATGATCTGGACACAGAACAAGTATGAAACTGATGATGACGATAATGGTGATAATATGTAATGTCAGTCTCCTTAGTTGCCTATAAGATTAAACCAATTTCTGTCATGAGGAGCATGTAGTTCTTAATTGACACTAACTAAGTGGAACAATCTTGTCTGATCACTTGTAAAACATTCAATAAAATTGAATGCTTCAGTCAAAAAAGTTTGTGGTTAAATTTATTCTATATATCTTAATACCAATGGATTCCTAGTCCTTGAAAATGGTAGTTTAGACGACAAAATCATATTTGTAGGTTATTTAGAAATTGAGATATTGACGATTTTTTTATGCAGCCATTTTATAAAATCCAAGATTCTGGAGACACACACACAAGCACAAACACACACACACACACACACATATATATATATATATATATATATAGATATAATATATATATATATACATATATACATAAATATACATACATACACACATACACACTTTTATATATATATTATATATATATATATTTATAAATATAAAAGCATCAGGGCAAATGGAATCATTTCCAAAAATGTATAGTTTTGCCAAATGAAGTTACATCGTGAACCTTCTTAGTATATATCCATATATACAATTTATGTATTTCATAATATAATCTCCCAATCAAATTTGAAAGCTCATAAAACCAGAGTTCAGTAAAATTTTCATGAAAATTTAAAATTGTCGATAATATGGACAATAAAACCTAAAATTGTCATTTATCAAACGTTTCATGGAACATCGGAGAGAGAGAGAGAGAGAGAGAGAGAGAGAGAGAGAGAGAATCTAAAATCAGATTTTTTGGAGTAATATAATGCAATTGATTCAACAAACTGAATGTGAAATTATACAGAAAAGTCGATGGAAGAGATTTGGGGATGTCCACATACCAGGATATTTAAAAGAATATATTATCCAAGAACAAACAAAACGTAATTTTTTTTATAAAATAAGAAATAGCTAAGTCAGTAAATGGACACCTAACAAAATGCTTAAACATACCCTTGTATAAAAAGGCTACATATGCAGATATTAAATGACATAAAACAAACACTAACACACACATATATATGTGTGTGTATGTATATAAATATATATATATATATATGTATATATATAAATAAATATTTATATTATATATATATATAGATAGATATATATATTTACTTACGAAATCGCGTAAAAAACTCCAAGGTAGAAACGTATCTACATGTGCCAATAGTTTTAGAATACACTAAAAACACTGAAAGAGAACCCAGAAATTATGCAGGTGCAAAGGAAACAAAATCTATACCATTTATATTGCACATGAAGTCAAACACTACCGAGTGCAGACTAATAATGAATATAAAAGGGAATTATAAATCATGAGAGAGAGAGAGAGAGAGAGAGAGAGAGAGAGAGAGAGAGAGAGAGGGAGAGAGAGAGAGAGAGAGAGAGAAAGGACAACGACCTCGTCCTTCCAACCTTTCCCCTTCTCTTGCTGATTTAAAACGAATAAAGTGCATCCTGTCATCTGAATGTGACAAAGAGGCTTTGAATCTCCACTTCTACTGATAATAGCTGGCAAACCCTGTTCGCCCTTATGCATAATTCTCTTGATTTAAGGTAATTCTTTGTATGGTTAAATGGACAAAAATACAGAGGGTTTATATGTCTGGTCATGAAGTGTATTTATTAGACATATTAAAATGTGAAAATTTTTTAAAAATCTGCTCCAATAATAATAATAATAATAATAATAATAATAATAATAATAATAATAATAATAATAATAATAATAATAATAATAATAATAATAATAATAATTCCAAATGTCGCACATAACAGGTATTCGAATGTATTATAATTTACATAATGTTCTTATCGCTGCCCATCTTCACCCTTACAAAAGTCGACACAGTTCATTAAGGTACGTTTTGCATGCAGTGATTGTACAATTATCGTTGAGCACTAATTACATTTATTCCTATGGGGCTGTTTTGCAACGAGCGATTATTTGGAGCCAGCGATGATCGCTCGCGACTGTAGCGATAATCGCTCGTTGCAAAACAGCCCCATAGGATTAAATGTAATTAGTGCATGCAAAACGTACCTTAAACGATAAAATTTTTACTTTACTTTTGTTACTTTTGTACATTTCCATTTTATTCAAAATTATGTCCAGCAATATAATCTATTGTTGAATTTCTAAAATAAAATACCTTGAATTAGTTTAAAACAGTATAATTTTCGATATCTGATTTTAGCAGCTTGTATAAATTACTACACTATTACCAATTTGCACAGTTCACCAATACTTTTAGCTTTCATTCATGGCCTTTATTATCAATTTATCAATTACTGTATATTTATTAATCGAAACATCGAAAATATATGATTAAATGTTACATTGTATTTATACAATTTACCTGAAAATAAAAAAAACACCAAATTACTTTGGTAATTTATAAACGCTAATTCAAGCTTTACGAATATATATATATACATATATATATATATATATATATACAGTATATATATATATATATATATATATTACGAAGATCATCCCGAATATTATCATTAGCGTCATCGTACATTCTACTTACAGATAAATCGAAATTTCATTCAGGTATACATCTACGAAATACCACACAAAACCTCTTTATATAAACTCAACCAACAATATTGTTTCAGAACCAGCTCCTAATCCTCCTATCCATAACCTAACTTTAAATCACTTTCCTCATTAAACTTTCCATTTTTGAGATCACACAACCTAAAAGAAAACCTAAAACAGATTTCATCCATCCTAACCTTCGAGCCACATAGGCATAATTCCACTTAGGCTCTTTAATGTGTCTGACCTTCGCCTCTCTCTAAAGGCCCGGTCACACCGCCCGAACGTTGCTGGAGCGTTCCTGAACGGTAGGGAGGTGGATCAAACCCCCGAAAATTTAATTTAAACGTTTTTACGTTCGGGTCTTTATTAGGCTGCTGAACGTAGCAAATCCTAGCATATTTCCTGAGTTTTCTTACACCTCTTTTATGGAAGTTGCTAATTTATGCAATAAGGGTATTGGTATACAGGATGTCGAAAAGTTTCAGTTGCTTTTTTTTTTTAATAAACTGTTAAAAAAACCGTAATTTTAATTAAGATACAGCGACCGCAATTTTTACCCTACTTTGTTATTATCTTTTACAGGTTGGTGACTGTAATATCACTCCGCTACGCTTTTCGACATCCTGTATATCAATACCCTTATTGCATAAATTAGCAACTTCCATAAAAGAGGTGTAAGAAAACTCGGGAAATATGCGGGGATTTGCTACGTTCAGCAGCCTAATAAACACCGAACGTAAAAACGTTAAATTAAATTTTCGAGGGTTTTGTCCATCTCCCTACCGTTCAACGAACGATCCAGCAACGTTCGGGCGGTGTGACCGGGCCTTAAGATTTATCTTATTGAGCGGAAATTGGAGAGGATTAGCAGGCCGTTTGAAGACAACTTTTCTTCG
>NC_090740.1:27249394-27251894 GCF_036898095.1 Palaemon carinicauda
AGGTTTTATGGCACCCTGACATATAAGGTCATTCACGCCGAAAAAGACATGATGATGTTTCGTCCTAACGCAGAAGGACATACTGTATTCACAACAAAGATAAGGTGAAAATTAAAGAAAATTTTACGTGATTATTATGCTTAAACGTGTAGACAAAAATGACATTTCCCAATCTTTATGCTTAAACGTGTAGACAAAAATGGTATTTCGCAATCTTTAAGCTTAAACGTGTAGACAAAAATGACATTTCCCAATCTTTATGCTTAAACGTGTAGACAAAAATGACATTTCCCAATCTTTATGCTTAAACGTGTAGACAAAAATGACATTTCCCAATCTTTATGCTTAAACGTGTAGACAAAAATGACATTTCCCAATCTTTATGCTTAAACGTGTAGACAAAAATGACATTTCCCAATCTTTATGCTTAAACGTGTAGACAAACATGACATTTCCCAATCTTTTTTTTTGTGTGTGTGTGAAATCTATGAATTAATTACCTCCTAAATTGTATGTTATGTTTCTCAAATTAGCTAGAAGTAGATTTTGCATTTCTTGGAATACTTATGTTATTCCTTTACGTAAATACTACTTTTGCTCCTTGCCAATTACTGAACAATTTCCATGAACCTCACCTTACCAAGAATTTCTGAGCATCAGTTGGCAAACATCATTTTGTACTTGGATAATGGCAAATCATCCCACCGAATTTCGTGAGATTCGAACACGATATACCCAAAGAACTATTTTGACCTTTTCATGAGCTTCACCGTGATCATGTTGTAGCCTATATCAAAAGATAGGAAATTAAATTTTGCACATTTAGCCACTAGTTTCATACAAAAATCGGATACAATTTGATCACTAAAGAGCAAAAAGACGTTTCTGTTACTTTTACCTTTGACCCAATCACTCTCAAAATTGGCTATGTCCTTGGATCATAACCAATCACCATTCCAAATTTCATGAGATTCGGTCAAATAGTTTTGAGTTATGCGAATCACAAAGAAACAAACATATAATCATAAACTCACGCCTATCAAAATATAACCTTCTGGCGAAGATAAAAATGACAAAAACTCACTGGATATACTACCAAAGAAGAGCTATGAAATTCTACATTGTAACTGGAAACTAAAAACTACGGAAACAAAGCATGCTGAGAACATTCTATGCTTTAATGGAAGACCCATAAGAATTAAACATCAAAATGAAAGAATATACTAAGTGTGACTAACATCTATTTAATTAAGCTGAAGCAAACTTTCCTAAACCTGTTAATCATATTCACTATGTAAATTTACCAGATTTTTGTGGAGGCTTTTTCTATAAGAAATTAAAAAGCAATGTTTTTAATTTGTCCCGATATTTATATGGCCACCATTTAGGATTTTACGAAATGGCTGCTGTAAGAGAGGGTTTAATCTTTTAGGCAACCACGGGTTCTTTTACATACCCTCAACGTCATAGTCATTATCAAATTTATACTTATTCTGTATGTGCTCATTACTCTGAAACTCTGCCAGTTGCAGAAGAGCATGTTGTTTTGCATTAGCAGCTAACCATCTCTACGATGGCCTTTAAAGATAGAAGGTCATCTGTCATGTGCATCTGAACCCCGAGCCATTGTGGTAACCATTCTGCATTGCAATGCAGGCCTGTTTCTCACACTCTGACTTGGATATGCACTATCAGGTCATGTTGTCTCAAGAGCTCCAGGGGTCTTCTAAGAGGTAGCTTGTCTATTTCTCCAAATTCTTGCAGAAAATATGCCATCCTAGTTCAGAGATTACCTCGCTGTAGATGTGTCTGGAGTAGTAGATTGTACAGAGTTAACCAGAGTAGCCAACACAGTTTCGGTCACTTCTACCTTTGTTGAAAGAATTTACAGAGAACTGGTACACTGGTACACCTCTATCTAACTTCATGTAGACTTGCAACCAGGTTGCTTTCCTTATACGAGAAAATCTTCCAACGACTGTGAACGTATGGAAGGCTGGCAAAACTTTGCTCTTTTGGTCCCTATGGCTCTCCATATTGACTCTATCCCCATACCCCAAGAGGCCAAGGAAATGGACGTATTCAAAGAATTAAATACCGCTCAGGAATGGCAGAGGAAAGGGACAATGACATTGCACTAGCTAGCAGGACAATGCCCTAGAGACTGACCATATAGCATATGATCAGCAAACAGGACCCCTCTTCATCCAAGCTAGGACCATGGAGGGTCAGGTAATGGCTGGTGATGATACTCAGCAAATAGACCTATAGGCCCCCCAAACCCCCCATACTTACCTCACAAGGATGGTAAGGTTGCAGACACTAAAGGCACTAACGAGTTTGAGCAGGACTCGAACCCCCGTCTGGTGATCACTTGGCAGGGACGTTGCCGATAAGGCCCCGACAACCCCTACGTATTCTTCATCATGAGTTCATAATTTGCTATGACTAACACAAGGACATCTGTGTCTGGGGAGGAGAAAACCATCTGAGTATCAGA
>NC_090740.1:27256894-27266894 GCF_036898095.1 Palaemon carinicauda
CACCAGTGACCCCTGTGACCTTGACCTTGGGGTGACCTTGACCAAAATTTAATCAGTTCTTCCATACACATTGGGGAACTACTTGGCCAAGTTTGAAATGATTCCGTGTAGAAATGTGGCCTCTACGTTGTCCACAGACAGACAGACAAACAGAGAAACAAACAAACAAACAAACAAACAAACCGAACCGAAAACATACCCTCCTGGCGGAGGTAATAATAATAATAATAATAATAATAATAATAATAATAATAATAATAACAATCAATTTGTTTGCTCAGATCTCAATATTATATAGAAAATCAATCGGATTCTTTTAATTTCCTATTCTATAAACTCAATTCACTACTTACACCATATCCAATTATTTCTCTATTCATATTTCCTTATTCAAGTATTCTTTATGCTTCTTTTCTTTAATGTTTTCCTTCATCTTGCTTAATATTATTAAAAATAAAATATTTGTCCAATTTCCTCTATCAAATATATAAAAGTATAATAATTCTTATTGCAATTTATGACAACCGAATAAAAAATTAATGTTAATCGTCTATGCTAATTGCCATAGCGTAATATGCAGTCCTGATATTACAAGGCCTGTTCGTACAAAGCATTAATTAGGCTTAATTATGCAGAGGAGACTTTTTCAATTAAATGCAGAATGCCTAGTTAATGAAATCCCTTTTATCACTGTTTTATTAAACCAGAAGAAACATATTTCATTCATCATAATTACCATGAGAGTTAAAAAGCATAAGAGAAGAGTAAAAATAAATTTAGAGTCTATCAAAAATGTAGTACCTCAAAATCAGCTTTTTTTATATCTGTTGAAATGATGTAAATAGGAGTGATGAAATAGACACCTTGACATAAATGCTTTCAGGATTCCATACCCCCCGAGAGAGAGAGAGAGAGAGAGAGAGAGAGAGAGAGAGAGAGAGAGAGAGATCTTGTAGGTTTCTAACCTGATAACACATCCACGACCACGAAAAATTCGGTGCATTAGAAGGAGTTCTCATCATTATCATCTCCTCCTACACCTATTGACGCAAAGGGCCTCGGTTATATTTCGCCAGTCGTCTCCATCTTGAGCTTTTAAGTCAATACTTCTCCATTCATCATCTACTTCGCGCTTCAGTCCTCAGCCATATAGGCCTGGGTCTTCCAACTCTTCTAGTGCCTTTGGAGCCCAGCTGAAAGTTTGGTGAACTAATCTCTCTTGGGAGTGCGAAGAGCATGCCAAACCATCTCCATCTACCCCTCACCATGATCTCATCCACATATGGCACTCGAGTAATCAATGTTATAGTTTCATTTCTAATCCTGTCTTGCCATTTAACTCCCAATATTGTTCTGAAGACTTTGTTCTCAAATCTACCAAATCTGTTGGATATAGTTTCACTGTCATACCACGACTCATGTCCATACAGTAACATTTTGAAATTAGTTCAAGTCAAAGCGAAAGTGGTAAAATCTAAACATTAACACAAGCGCAATGACCAATTACAAAATTGCTTTAAGACATAAATATAATTGGAGGAATGGATGGAATGCCGGGTAATACCTCAAAACTTGAAACATTTTAAGAACATACGGTAAGCAGCTCTTCTAGGGGAAGGACACTCCAAAATCAAAACATTGTTCTCTAGTCTTGGGTAGCGCCGTAGCCTTTGTACCATGGTCTTCCCCGTCTTGTGTTTGAGATCCCTTGCTTGAGGGTACACTCGGGCACACTATTCTGTCTTGTTTCTCTTCCTCTCGTTATTTTGAAGTTATCCTCTTGTTATTTTCAAGTTTTTATAGTTTACATATAAAAGACTTATTTTAATGTTATTATTATTCTTAGCTTCTCTTGTAGTTTTCTCTTTTATTTCTTTCCTCACTGGGCTATTTTCCCCGTTGGAGCCCTTGGGCTTATAGCACCCTGCTTTACCAACTAGGATTTTAGTGTAGCAAGTTATAATAATTATACTGACTATGCATATATTTCATAACCACATCAATAGAAAATTTTTCAATAAATCATGCAAAAGAAATATTGGAAGCAAACCATTATATCATCTCAGTCAAATCATCCTTAGATATATCGTTATAAGGATCAAATTCAAAGCTAAACTCTCCTCGTTCTCTATCACCCTTAGCATAGTTTGATTTAGAATCCTCATGGTATGTGTGTATGTGTTTGTGTGCGAGTGTAAGTGCGCCAAATGGCCTTCACTGGTTCAGTTAAATCTTGAATTAATGGTTAACTATCTATAATGCATGAACAAAAATACAAACATCAGCTGAGATGAAAGTATGCCTTGGTTTTTATATATTGAAATATAATTTTGATACTGTAAAACGCATGAGTTATTCAAATAGGAGTGATGAAATAGACACCTTGACATAAATGCTTTCAGGATTCGATACCCCCCGAGAGAGAGAGAGAGAGAGAGAGAGAGAGAGAGAGAGAGAGAGAGAGAGAGAGAGAGAGCGGCACTAATGTCAATAATCATATTCACCAATCTATAAGAAAATCATGACAATCGGATGTCATAAATTCCCCTATAAGGTAATACAGAATTTTGTGTACAAAATATTATTTTCATTTCCCAACTTCGTATTACATCTGCCATTCCATAACAAATCAAATCTCTTCTTTTTGTTCTCCTTTGCTCCTCTCCACTGTTTTTGCTCATAATCTTCTAGCATCCTTCAGATCCCAAAGCCTTCATTTCGTCAATAAGGATGTGACGTCTAATAGCCATTGTCTCCGGACGATGCGACTGGGACCAGGTGGCGTTAGTGTTCATCGTACGAGTTGGAGAGAAAAGAAGAGGCGATTAAAGTAAGCGATGGTGGAATGATGAGAGAATGAGAGAAAGAAGTAAAAGTGGGTGAGTGAGTGAATAGATGACTCTAATTCAGGTGAAAGGTGTGGAGGAATTGAAAACATTTAGTAACAAAATAGGTTTTGTATGTGAACTCGCAAAACGTGGTGAAAAGGGTTTGTTTATCGCCATGATCAGCAAAGTTATACTAGTCAGGAA
Source organism: Palaemon carinicauda (assembly GCF_036898095.1). NCBI lineage: Eukaryota > Metazoa > Arthropoda > Malacostraca > Decapoda > Palaemonidae > Palaemon > Palaemon carinicauda. The sequence continues at coordinate 27,259,927 of NC_090740.1, forward strand.
CAACCACACTAGGTTGGTTTGCTGTGATATAAGAGAAAATTATCCCACCATCACCAATCCGCACTGGCTAGGATAGTGATGAAAACCGGCCAAACCCCACACATGAATAAAGACGTGACGGAGGCATTTGTCTTACAGTGGACTAAACACACACACATACACACACACACAAACACACACACACACACACACACACACACATATATATATATATATATATATATATATATATATATGCAAATTTTATTACTATCACAACGTGACCTTCGTACTTCTAATGTTAAATAACAAATACTTTTTATTACCCATTTAAATCCACCTTAGGAAAATTATCTCAAACGAGGTAAACTTCAAAAAAAAAACTCAAACGAGGTAAACTTCACAAACTCAAACGAGGTAAATTTCACAAACGAGGTAAATTTCATAAAATCAAACGAAGTAAACTTCGCAATCTCAAGCGAGGTAAACTTCGCAAACTCAAACGAGGTAAACTTCACAAACTCAAACTGCGTTCAAGAATCCACCCGTTAATATTGTGTGTACTGTATGATTTTCCGGCCGCGTTATTCCTGCAATCTAATTATACTTCCAAATGTGCATAATGCTTGTCGAAGTTATCGTTAATTAATTCGCATATATTGTAATATTTTATACGAATTGCCCAGAAGAGTAGTTGGTAATACAGTGTACAAATAGCCCAAAGTTTACTATATACATATGACTATATGACTAAAAGTATCGCGTTTTTGTGATTAAAATGTGAAAATTGTGATAATCTATACGAATTTATAACTGAAAAGATTTTGTGTGGTGAAAATAGGAAAATAGTGATAATCTATACACATTTATAAATGAAAATATTATTTTTTTGTGATTAAAATGCGAAAATTGTGATAATCTATACGGAAAGTGCTATTTTTTTTTCTAAAATGTGAAAAATCACGAAATACTTTTTAAAGTATTTTATCTATCCATCAATTGCTAACATAATACTTTTATTTTACAAATATCAATTACATTGAAATTAAGCATAATATTAAACTCTTTTACTATAGCGTCTTTATATATTGACATCTCTAAAAATGAAAAAACATAAATAAAATATTTCCAATACCAAGAAATTAACATAAAATCCCGAAGCAAAAGCGAAAACAACCAAACAGTCAGGCACCTGTGTCTCCCACATCCCACATCCAGCCTTGAGAGGACAGGGATGTCATTGTGAACATTCCTCACAACCCACACCAAAGATATTGTGGTTATAGGCTGTCAAATCCAGATGGAACACGTAAGACCATTTGGCCATATGGAACTTTTGTTACCTCTCTCTCTCTCTCTCTCTCTCTCTCTCTCTCTCTCTCTCTCTCTCTGCGACGTTTTCCAAAAATAAAAAATATAGAAATATATCATTCAAACTTCTATCCATATATTTATCAGAGATATATAATTTCTCTCTGTCTCCATTCTTTCATTTTTTCAATGGAATATATATATATATATATATATATATATATATATACATATACATACAAATACATATAAATATATATATATATATAAATCTACATATGTATATACACATATATATGTAAATATATATATATATATATATATATATATAAATATAACAATATATGTGTGTGCGTGTGTGTACGTGTGCAGATGTACAGTATGTATGTGTTTGAGAATGATGCAGGTGGCTACACCTAATTAGGTAGGGAAAGGGTGAAGACTACGAGGAGATGCGGTTTTGGATCATATATGGCTTGGAACATGTGAGACAAATAGTAATGAAATTTGAGCATGTTAATTCCAGACCGGAATGAAGGTGGCCTTATCAGTCCTGAGTGGTATCTCTTAATTAACTTTGCACTTATGGAATAAGCAATATACACCTGGTGACTGCAAAATTGGAAAGGGGAAATAGTCGCCTCTTTAATATCATAATTCATTAACTTTCTCTGATCTTTTAACTTGTTTGTTTAATTATTCTTTTCTAGTTTAATGGTAGTCTCAAGATGCTTTGTATCTTCTCAGAAATCATCGAGTAATGATTGAATCGATTTAATATGAGTTTTTACTTTTGGGCCAAGATACTTTCCTTTGTCTTTTCTGAGTTGTAGCATACTGCTTGGCCCTCCTTGGTCCTAACTTGGGTGGAGAGGGACTTGGTTGCTGATCATATGTATATATGGTTAGTCTCTAGGGCATTGTTCTGCTTTCTAAGCAATGTCACTGTCCCTTGTCTCTGCCATTCATGAGTAACCTTTAGATCTTTGAACTGAAGAATATGGGGAAGTCAAGACAAAAGATTGTGAGCAATGTTCCTCCTAACTGGAAAACTCTGTTGTTGGAAGTTCTCTACACAAAGCATAGGAGAAAAATTCTTCAGTTTAACTCTGAATATTACAGTGACTATTGTGCTGTTTATTCTCAGTTCAACTCTGAATATTACAGTGACTATTGTGCTGTTTATTCTATAAAAAACACTAATTGTGCATGATGAGAAACAAACGGGTTTTATGGAAAAAAAAAATCACTGCCACGTTCATATTCACACTGCTGAATCATGGAAGACCCGTCTGTGAATAAAATTTCCACTGACATGGGTGATCCATGCAGTACAAAGAAATCTCATTAACAATGTCTCCAACAGATTTGCAGACACTGCACCACTGATCACTGTCTTGCCCACTCTCCCTTGCTCCATGGGGGCTGAGGCAACTCTTTTCTACATCTTTCTTTACATCATCTACTTAGCACTTTCTACATCTTCCTTTCCTCTAAGTTATATTACTTTTGGATAATATACTTATTTCAGCAAGTCATCACCCTACATTTTTCCATATGAGTACCCTGCTTCACGTAAACCCTGCTATGAATGTGGATGTCATGGGATTTAGGTGATAAAATTTTGTGGAATGCATAACAACTTTATGTTTGATCAATCAGAATCCAGACTTGCATAATTCTATCTTTGTCTTCTTACCATTATGGGTAACATACAAGAAGATGAAAGAAAGACATCTTTTGTGCTTGGTGATTTCAACACTCGTAATTCTGTTTCTCGTACTGATTTCCATGGCTTAAGAGCTTTCGACTTTGCCTCTGAATCACGTTGTGAGCAAATCAAAAGTCTGGTAACTGCTTGGACCCAGTGACTCCCATGAAATTTTAATCAATAGATTGGAAAGACTTGTTGTTGATAAGCACCATAATGAATATAGGAATACGTGGTGTTCCTCAAGGTAGTGTTCTTGGCCCATTATTTTTCATACTATATCCATATAATATGTGGGTTAGGCTAGAAAACCAGCTTGTTGTATATGCTGATGATGTTGATCTGATTCCATCAATTCAAGGTCCTGAATGTAGATCTGGGGCTGCTGAACTCCTTAACTTAATAAGAGATCTAGCTAAAATTAGTGCATGGTGCAAATCATGAGACATGAAATATGAATGTAAATAGGTCGAGGCAGTGGCTTATTATTCCCATCTCTGCATTGATATTGATTATGTACAACTCCTTTACAATTATAGGAGTGATTCTCGATTACAAATTTATATTCAAGAAACACATTATGTCTGTTTCTTCTGCAATTGAACAAAAAACTGATTTATTAAGAAAGTCCTTTAAGCCTTACAGTGATCAATCTATTTTGAAGAAATGTTTCAACTCTTTCATTTAATCTTGTTCCGAGCATTGTTTTCTTGTCTGGTATTCAGCTGCTGATTCTCAAATTGATTTTCTCGACAAAAACTTACGTTGCATTAGATTTACTTAATTTTGACAATCATTTACACTAATATCTTCTCAAACTGTACCATCCTGTAGGTAGTACTAGGTATGCAGTTAGTTCTGAACAGTCTTGAGTTCTCCGTCATAAGGCTCAGTATTTTACAGTATTCTAGAACCTTTATTCCAGCTGGGACGATATAGTCGTATGATCTTTCTAATAAGGCAGTTGAATCATAGAACTTCAAAAGTTCAAGCTTACAACAAATTTTTTTCTATGCTGTACAGGCTGACATGAACCTGTTTTCATTATTTATATGACATATCTACTTTATCGTTACTCATCTTAATATATTTCATATTCTTTATACATTACTTCTCAAATATAGTTAATAATTTCTTCATCTTCTTTCCTCCTGCTCTTCCAACTATGGTTGCAGCTCGGCTAATAATAATAATAATAATAATAATAATAATAATAATAATAATAATAATAATAATAATAATAATAATAATAATAATATAACAAAAGTTCCCAAATCACTTTGAGCTATATCCTTTCACATTAAATTCAGCCTTTAGCCTCTAATACTCATCACCACGATACTTATCATTTAATTTCCACCTGTGGTCCACGAATTAAAAAAAAAAAAAAAAAACCGTTAAACTGTTTCAGTAAGATTGCGTTCAGAAAATAATGTTTAATTCTTTTGACATAGAAGGAAAAAGGATTTATACTCTTTGGAGTATCATTATACATCATGTGAATACAAATAAATCAACGTGAAAAACAATATGAAAACCCATTGCTAACGGAAAATAACGAATGATTTAGAAAAAAGATTCACTTAAGACAACTAAATCCTTATCAAGGAGGAAACTAAACTAAAAAAAATAAGCATGATTAACCAGAACAATATGAAAATATATAAGCAATATATCTCACATAATGGTTGCAAAAACACACTAAAATAACGAAATAATTTTCTATAAATTCGTATATTATCTTATGAAATCACATATAGGGGCAGGAAAAGTCAAACTTCAAATGAGTAGATCAAATTGACAACAGCAACAGCATCTCATCTTCATGGTCATCCATCGATCATTTCAGTACCTTTCAAGGTCACCGAACATCACCCTGCATGAGGCTAATGTTTCGGTAAACGACACAACAAAATACATGGATACGAGAGGAAACGTAAAATCGTTGCAAGAAAGTGAATAATGAAAGGTACTCTATAGGCCTATGGTAAAATGTTCAGCCGATAAGAAAGAATGGTGCTATTATAGTATGGTATCTACCGTCGAATTTCTACTATAGTATGGTATCTACCACAAAGTATGTTATCTACCGTCAATGTTAATCCTCCTGTTTGATGAGGATTATCAAACGGATTACTTACCACAAGTATGTTATCCTCATTGGACTTTAATGACAGTTTAATAATATTTATTGGAAGGACAACATGGATGCATAATTATAAGCAGTTTGTAGGTTGGGTTGAGTTAGGTTAGGTTAGGTTATCAAGTCGGTAGTGATCCTCCTTATTAGAGGCGGATTAGCAAGTAGAATGGCAGAACCAGGGAACTACTTCGAAACTAGTCCACAAACAACTCGAAATCAATCGAATGTTAAACAGCTGGAAGTTTTCTGAAATCTTAGAAGATGCTTTGCTTCCACCAATAAGGAACATTCAAATCCTTGAGCTGGTTATAAAGTGATGGATAACAGACAGGTTTTGTGAATCTCGTAGGTCCTACTAGTTCTGGAATTGAATACAAGTGAAAATTTGTGGCTTATAGAGTCAACAAATAGAATGCCAACTAAATAAAGACCAAAGAAGCCCTTATCAGACATGCCAAATCAGTATGGGAATCTATGACCTAGGCGTTAAGAAATCATTATCTATGAGAAAAACTCGTGGATTTATGTTCATGATACTGTGTGATGTGATTGATAAGAGGGGTTCACACATGAGAGAGAGAGAGAGAGAGAGAGAGAGAGAGAGAGAGAGAGAGAGAGAGAGAGAGAGAGAGAATTTCAATGACAAGTCGTGTATACAGTATAGCTTACTTAGGTTCCAGTTCCGGTTCAGGTGATGGGAGTAGGGATTTACCTTTTCATCAACAACTCCTTAGTTATATTCTTTATGCTATTTCTTTGAATTTCTTTTCCACATTTTGTATTATTTTTTCTTTTTTTCTGTTCCTTCGTATTTTAATAAAATGTTTCCTATCATGTTCTTACTTTTTTCTTATTATTTCTTATTTTCTTGATATAGCTACTGCAATTATTTTATTTTTCTTCCCTCTCGTTGCGATCCTGACAGTAAAGTATGAAATGGTCAAAGTCTTTTATCTGTGTTCCGCACAGCTTACACTCTTAACACTTCTTCCGTCTGGTCTTTTTCTATAATTTAATCTTAAATAGTGAGTTTTATCTCTGTACATAACAACTGAGTCTGGTTTGTTATCACACAATATTTCTTCTCCAACTTGATATTTTTTTTCGCATACATTTCTAAACCTTTTTTTTACCTCTTTCTTTCCTTTTTTACAATCTTCTTTTCTAAACTTGACCTTGATCTCTAATTTTCTATTCTCTTGAAATTTCTATCATTCATATCTATATCTCTCATCCATCTCCTAGTCTCTTCCATCTACCTACTACTTTCATTTCTTCCAGAATTTTCTTCAACATATAATATCTTCCATCTTCTATCCCTTTCACGAACCCTAACCATCTTTCTGCCATCCTAATCTTGATTTCTGACATTCCTATCTCTCCACGAGGAGTACAGTAGCTACTGCTGCGTTAGAGGTGCCCTTAAAAATTTTCACCCTATCCTACTATTTATTTGCGGTAGTTTTTACTTCTCTGTCTGTGATGCTCATTACTACTGTTCCATATAGTATTAATGGTAAGGCCATAATTTACCAATGCTTTTTCCCTGTTAATATTTTATGATAACTTTTCGCTCCAAAAAGAAGTCAAATTTGCAAGCTTTTATACTTAAGCAGATATTGTAGTCTATTTAATAACACCATTGAAGATATACATAAACATATTTGATATCTAGTCTTTCGTAACCTAAATATTCAACAGTAATAATGTTTAGGAATTCTAAGAAAAACAAAGAATAAAAAATCAAATTGTGCAATTTCACGGACCTATGTTGACAATGTTCTCTAAAAGTTAAATGTTAAAGTTGTCGGGTTTTTATTCAGA
>NC_090740.1:27271894-27296894 GCF_036898095.1 Palaemon carinicauda
AGTATACATGGGTAAGAGTGGCAAATGGAAGAGTAGTAGAAAGGGCATTAATGGATTATGTGTTGGTAACTAAAAGAATGTTTGGAAGATTGAAAGACGTGCACGTGTTTAGGGGTATGGCTAACGGTATGTCTGATCATTTTTTGGTGGAAGGAAAATTAGTTGTAGCAAAAGAGTGGGGGAATAGAGTAGGTGGATGTAAAAGGGAGGTAGTGAGGATTGAAGAGCTAATAAAACCGGGGGTAAAAAAAAAAAAAAAAAAAAAAAAAAAAAAAAAAAAAAAAAAAAAAAAAAAAAAAAAGTAAATATCAGGAAAGGTTGAAAATGGCATATGATGAGGTGAGAGTAAGAGAAACTGGTAATTTAGAGGAGGAATGGAAGTTAGTAAAAGAAAATTTTGTGACTAACCCATTCGGGTTAGTCACTGTCTATATAAGCTTGCCGACCAGGGTTCGATTCCCGGCCGGAGCCAAGCTCTTGTCTTTGTGAGATTTCGCCTGGGGCTCTGATCCCGAGGTCGTTAAGAGAATCCAGACATTAATATATCAAAATATATATGGCTTATTTGAATATGAAAAACACGTAAAAATGTGCAAAATTTATCATATATATATATATATATGTATATATATATGTATATATTATATGTATACATATATATATATATATATACATATATATATATATATATTATGTATATATATATATATATATATATATATATATATATATATGAAACAATAAGAACTTTTTATTTCAGAATCTAATAATCCAGAGTAATTACTTCCCCTTCTCTCATTAATATCTGATATTGAATAACAAGGATATTTAGTTACAGGATATTGTTTATAATATCAAAATGACATGGCATATGTGAGAGAGAGAGAGAGAGAGAGAGAGAGAGAGAGAGAGAGAGAGAGAGAGAGAGAGAGAGAGAGGGGGGGGGAGGAGAGATTTTTCCCGTGTAAATTACCTCGCTTGTTATCTGTTATAATCGCCCCTTTAATGTTAAACAATGATATTCGAATCATCAACAGTTACATTAACTTTCATTTTAGGTAATCTAATTCTGTAGTAAAAAAGGACACTCCATCCATTGTAATTTCATTTTAGATATAAACATCAATCAATTTATCTTGATTAAAACCCGCAATGTTGTGGATACCACACAGTCTATTAACAATACTCCATGAAAAACCTTTTTGCACGGGTGGGCAATGAATATCGACATAATTATCTATCTATACTCACGAAACACACATTTCTGTTAACTTCATTTTTCCTTTTTAACTACTTTCCTCCATAATCAACAAGAGCTTGTTTCCTTGACCATAAGTCCTTAATCCTACGTAATCTAATATCCCCGTACTCCGATTCAATCCCTCAATTCTCCTTTCTTTCTTTTAATGTACTCATTATCATCATCATCATCTCCTCCTAGGCCTATTGACGCAAAGGCCTTCGGCTAGATTTCGCCAGTCATCTCTATCTTGAGCTTTTAATTCAATACTTCTACATTAATCATCTACTTCGAGTTTCATAGTTCTCAGCCATGAAGGCCTGGGTCTTCCAATTCTTCTAGTGCCTTGTGAAGCCCAGCTGAACGTTTGGTGAACTAATCTGTCTTTAATGTACTAGTCAGAACTAATTTCTTATATTCTTGTATTTCAATTATCACAACCTTTTTACAGATTTTTAATGTTATGTTTTATGCCATGTAGTTTATTTGCCTGTTTTAATTAAATGTTCATTCAGTTAATCATCTTGACATCTGTTAACATCATCTTTATTTCTCTTATTCAAATATCATAATATTTTCAACATTCACTTTTAATATAATGTTAATTTCTTTTTAGTTATTGCACGGCATATCTCAAATCTGTACGAAATTTTCCTTTTATTTCAGTTTGAGATCACGGTTGCAAGGTATAAACGCTATTAATGATCATTCACAATCATATAACGAAGTGGGACCTTGAGAAGCTAATAAGATAGACCTATGGAGAATCTCTCCACCCTTAAACGTCATTAATTCCAAATTCTCTTTTAGCTTTCATATTTTTCAAAAATTTCTTTTTTTAAATAATTTCTCATATTTTTTATTTCCATTTCAAATATCTATTTTCTCATACTAACGTCGGTTTCTCTCCAGTTTTATTCTCAGTTTCATATGACCGTACAGTATTCATTTTTTCCACTATTACATCTTTCTAGTTTAAAGGTTCAAAGGTCATTCATGAGTGGCAGAGGCAAGGGACAGTGACATTGCCCTATCGTGCAGGACAATAGCCTAGAGACTGACCATATACTGCATGTGTATATATATATATATATATATATATATATATATATATATATATATACATATATATATATATATATATAATATATATATAATTTATATATATAGATAGATAGATAGATAGATAGATAGATAAATAGATAGATATATACATACATACATACATAAATACATATAAATATATATATATATATATATATATATATATATATATATATATATATATCTATATATATATATATATATATATATATATATATATATATATATATTCAGCGCCCAAGCCCCTCCTCACCCAAGCTGGGACAAAGGAGAGCCAGGCAATGGCTACTGATGACTCGACATATACCTATAGGCTCCCTAAAAACCCCCCATCCTTAGCTCACAAGGATGGTGAGGTTGCAGCGACCAAAGGAACTAACAAGTTTGAGAGGGAATCGATACCCAGTCTGGCGCTCACCAGTCAGGGAGGTTACTACATCGGCCACCACAACCCTAGTTACTCATTAAGAAGAATCCTGTAATTATTCTTCCTTTTCAATCAATGTATCATAAATTCACTTCTCTGTTGGGAAATGTCCTCCTTAGAAGATCTTTATAAAACTTGTGATAGATTTAAATAATATCAGTAATCGCCTATTCTTTTGCTCAATCGTTATACTGCAGTTGTGATATTAATCAGCCACTTCCTGAAATAACATTAAATAAATCTACTTATCTATGGAACACTAATTTAAATTAAATTTACCCACAGGATTAAATATTTCCATTGGCTGATAACTTACATTTATCTAGTATATTAGATTTACCTGTTAATCCGGTTAAAACAAACCTAAATTAAAATGTAAAGTTACGAAAGCACAACAACCAAAAACTATAGTCAATTCTTTATAGTGAGGCTGATTTACACCGACTCGCAGGGGTGCCCTTTTATCTCGGAAAAGTTTCCTGCTCGCTGATTGGTTGGACGATATAATTCTAACCAATCAGATAGCAGGAAACTTTTCCGAGCTAAAAGGGCACCGCTGCGAGTCAGTACTAATGTGCCTCATAAAAAAAAAAATTTAGTATAGTTATTGTATGTATCTACTGAAAACAAAAGAGAAATAGGAGAAAATTTACAAAAAGTATAAATAATATTCCCTAATCATTAAGGGAAAACGTTGAAGGGTTTCACTCCAAATCAATAGTTGAGAGAGAACAACTTTAATGGAAGTGGACGAAAACATAATCTGAACGTTTAGCCTCGAACCCAAAACCCAAAGAGTGTACGAAGTAGATAAGGTTTCCTAAATCCCATCCTATCAAGTTGAGAATATATCAAACAGATGCAAGTGGAAGGATAGATTTGAGGCATCTGTTCTGCATTGGACTGGTAATGGATGATGATTATACCAAAACAATGAATTTCTTACACTGCCATAAAGGAAACAAGCTGGATATTATATGTGTGTATATATATATATATATATATATATATATATATATATATATATATATATATATATATATATATATATATATACACATATATATTATATAATTTATATATATAAATATATATATATATATATAATAATAATAATAATAATAATAATAATAATAATAATAATAATAATAATAATCTTACTGCTTTTGTACATATATTTCTATTTATTTTGTACGGCTTTGGACCCAATAGCCACTTATCTTCTCAAATGCCTAATGTTTTTTAATGCACTTTCCCCAAAATGTTTACAATACTAAGGTTATTGCTTAAGCAAATGATAAGGGTGTAAGCGATTATTCCCTTTTTAAAACTGATTATCACAAAGCATAAAAAATATCAGCAGATAAAGCGATAAGTGCTCACTATTAGATTAACAAGGTAATAAAAAGATAGTTCCAGTTATATGATAATATGATATATCTAAATTTCTGGTGTTTACTAGAATTCCGGTGTACCATGGCACTTTTGCATTAGATAAAAAGCTCTGGGAGTAGCTATTCACATTTTTTGTGCGAAGATAAATCTGACGTTAGCCATTCAAATTTGTTTTTCCTTGTCACATGACTAGTAAATTACAAATGCATCAAAACTAAATTAATTCGACATCTAGGTAACAGAGAAAATATTCTCCATTGGGTCAATATTCAGATTAATAGCACAAACAAAGATCTGAAAGTACACAGTAAAAGTAAAATTGCTTTTCTACCAAATTCTTGTGAACTACAATTTAATTAGGTCATTGAAGACATCACATCGCATCTCCTCCTACCATAGATAAAAATTCAAGGGTCACGTGCGTGTTCTCTATCAATGAATATTTTTGAGTAATAGGTTTAAAGGTTAAAAGAACAGCTTACACAACTTTCAAGGAACATATACTGTATGATTAGTACATAGACCTTTATAATTGAGGTACTATTGAGAACTGATCTTATATTTTCAACAAGGTACTAAAATCACAATTAAATTACAAAGTTGGATTATGACTGAAGGCCTCTTATTCTATAAACTGCCATACAAGTAAAATATTTACTGCAGTCAGGTATAATGACTAAATTCCTCCAAAAATGCTTTAGGTATACAAAATGTGGATGATAATCCAATTTATTCTTTATTTTTAATATCTACTGCAAATAAGGTAGTTTTTCATAAAAGGTTTAGTAATATTTCTGGATTTGGAATACTATTTTCAGTCCTAAAGTTGTTGAAACGCCAATTGAATATGGTTTTTCCTTGCAATTCTTCAACACATGATTGGTTGGGTTTAAATATGTACATTACCAATCCAAGATCTTAACAGCGAGTCCAGAAGAGTAGAAAGTCGGTACCTGAGCTTAGATGAAAGCAAAGCTAGATATGTCCAAAAAATCCAAAACCAAATGACATAAAGTGACATTGCCTACAATACATCTGGAGAAAAAAAAATGCTTCCAATTTTACTTGCACAAAGTCCAGAAACAGAAAACTAAAATCACAGCAGTGTGTGTTCAAAGACGCAAAAAAAGCATTGCAATAGATTTTTCAAGTATTAGGGATTACCCCATGAATTGTATTATAACCAGGGGAATATCTTAAGAGGATATCACAGTTACCGAAGAATATGACTAAAACCTTAAAAACCTTTGTGATAAAACTTGTAAAACATTGCGGTCTGAAGTCAGAAGAAGACAACAGTAAATATGGGGAAGATATTCACTTGAAACCGGATATAAAGACACTAAAGAAATATTATTGCAATTATCTGCAATGCTAGATTTGATTTAATTTTTTTTTTCTTTTGCTGAAAGCCTGTATAGGACCAGATTATTTAGCTGGCACAGGAGACTCATATACAGTATTATGAACTAAAGAATATTTGCAAAAGCCTCCTAAATTACACAGAGAATTTGACTCATGTTTACATAATATCCACGGGTCCAAACTAATCTGGAAACTTATGAGTTATAACAAAATCTAAAATATCACACAAATCCTGAGAATATAATTTCATGGAATAGCAGATTGGTCAAGGAAAGTTTAAATATAAGGGGAATTAAGAACAGATTATATATTTGTTGAACAGGGGTTACGACAGCAATCTATGAAAAACTCATACTGGTTCTTTCTCACACTGGTCTTTAGCAGAATAGTGACAGGGTTTCAAGTAGCTGAAAGATGTAGGACTATGACAGGGATAGCGATTGTAACGCTAGAAAGGCTTATGGTGGGGGAGATTGAAACTGCATTAACTCGAGCATTGTATTGTATGGGTAAGACTGCATATGGTCCAGCAATGGAAACTAATGAGGATGAAAGAGAACCTTTTATGAGGGTTTCAGCATATGCACGCCTATTACAATTTACATCAAAGGTTGGTTATACTTAGATATGAATATGAGAACTGCAAAGGCGATCGTAAAAGCACTCTGTCATATTATAAACCATGCCTGATGCTATTAGAGGGTGCGTCAGGCAACCGATGCATGGGTTAGCCAATAATTCAGTATTTTTATTCGGTGGACTATGTTAAAACCATCTGTTTAAAGTGTGACACTTAGATCAATCTCTCAAGTACGGTAGATTATCTCTTCATGTAGAGATAACGTTGAAAAAGAAGAGAAGTATGAGAGGTAATTCAAAGAGACGAGTAGGAATTGTTGGCAAGTATAAATGGAAATCGAGTTTCTTGTGGATTGTTTGAAATCCATGATTTCTAAATAAGAATGGCATCTAGCATCCTTGGGAAATAAATAATGTATGATAATGGATTTAGTTTTTACATTATGCATTAGTCTAGAATTGCTGGAAGGACAGGACAAGTTAATGGATGTAACGGTGCGTAAAATAGTCACTGAAGTTATAACTTATTGCTATTTGCCTGAAGCAAAACCTAAATAAATAGAAGTTTGGGAGGAAAGAATGAAAACACTTTGTCAATATGATCATTACAAATCAGTGGGATCAGAAGGAAGAGAAAACATCCAAGGAAAATTTGATTGAGTTATTTGCTAGTGTTAAAATCCAGAAGTGGAAGGTATAGGAGAGGGTTTGAAAAATGAAATGATACGTACGGCGTCGTTTTAACAACAAACAGGGCTTCCGAGTATAAGATTGTAGGAGGAGGGAATCAAAATAGTAAGAGGTCACGTGAGAAAATAAAAAATTTAGTGAAGAAAATAAGATAATTTGAGATGCAATTGCATGAGATAAATAAGACATAAAGGGGTTTGATATCAGAAATTATTTTAAGACATAAAGGGGTTTGATATCAGAAATTATTTGTGATCCAATATTTGAAAGTATGAAAACCTCGTGTGTTAGTGACAAAACTATCATAAATATCCACATAATACAAATTCAGCATTTGGATACCTCGTTGGAGGGTTGAATTCGTTTATAAGTACAAAACTCTGAAATCGAAGTCATCATGTACGGTCTTGTTATCTAAGCCTACCATATAGAATATAGAGGGACTTATTTTGAATGACTTTCCCTTTGTGTACTATGGGGTACTTATTCCCAAGGCAGAATACATATATATATATATATATATATATATATATATATATATATATATATATATATATATATATATGTATGTGTGTGTGTGTGTGTGCTTGAGTGAGTGTTTGTGTTTGTACAAGCGCACAATATTTACAATATTATCCAATACCAACTGGGCCACAACTATGAAAAAATTTACATTATGTTTTTCCCAACCCCATTTGATATGAGAGAGAGAGAGAGAGAGAGAGAGAGAGAGAGAGAGAGAGAGAGACTCGGCTCCCAGATAAATTCACCCTTCGCCTTTTATAATCACCCCTTTAATGTTGAATAATGGCATTCGATTCGACAGTCAACTAAATACCGGGTTATTTCATTCCGAAATAAAATGGCCATTCTATCTGAGCTAATTTAATTTGGAGGGAAAAAATTTTTCGACCAATTTATACATTTCAATGTCATTTTGAATGAACGTTATCTTTAGATACATTTTCAAAACTTTTACCGCCTTTTAAACAAAGGGATGAAATAAAAGAAACTATAAAAAAGTTGATTAATTTTTAGCTCCATTCTTCTATTTTTCCAAATTAAGTTTTAATAAGTTTTTAGTTTAATCATCATTCTAGTGTTTGTATCCGATCGCTAAGTCTCTCATCTCATCTAATCCAACCCAAAGCATACTTGATCCTATATCTTAATCCTTCTTCCTCTCTTTGCAATCCCTTCGTGATCATTATAATGGGGGAAATCCTGTTTCAGACTTATTCTTTCAATTCATCAAAGCTATTTCTAAACCAATTGGTTTTAACATAAAACTGATTTTAACTATTTGTAATAAGCTATATTCTTGTAATATTTTTTTTTCAATATATTCTCAACTTATAGAACTAATTCATAGAGCATTAATTACCGTATATTTCTTACAGGTTTAACACTTTAATTAATTTTCCAAAGCTAATTCAGACCACTCACAGTATAACTTCATTAATTTACAAAAAGGGACAAATTCAAAACTAACACCATTATTTATCTAGAGGTTTTGTTACGTCAGCAAAGGTTGCTAACTCATTATCATCATCATCATCTCCTCCTACGCCTATTGCCGCAAAGGGCCTCGGTTAGATTTCGCCAGTCGTCTCTATCTTGAACTTTTAAATCGATACTTCTCTACTCAACATAAAAGGTTAATGAAACAAACAAGAAAATAAAATTTCTAGGGCAACACCTAAACTAAATAACTATAAAACTCTAAAGAAATATGAAATAAATTTAGCAGCTATATTTTGTGGGTAAAGAGAATAATCATAAATAGAATTAGCACCATATCACGGGAGTCTTTTGGTGTGTACCTAACTTGGGCTGCAAATGATAACAACTCCTAAGTTTTACAAGACGCCGTTTATATATACTGAAAATAATTGGTAAAATGCAATATCTCCAAAAGATAAGGACCGTATTAAACACAATTACATCCACGGTAAACATCATAGAAAAATAAAAAGTAAATAATAATCATATATATTTAGCATTACAGCTCTCAAAGCATGGCTATCTCAAGGGATATCTGATAGTTTGGTGTCCCCTCAACGTAGAATGTTTTCATCATCATCATCATCATCTCCTACGCCTATTGACGCAAAGGGCTTCGGTACACGACTGGCTGAATCCATATAGAATTCATGGGCTAAATTCATCAAAGAATAGCCAGTTCCTTGTGAATGATTTTTTAAGGGGCAAATATTTATCAGCTCAATATGGCAAACTTTATTAAAGAGCAGACCCGAATAAATTCGGGAGAGATAAATTATATAGATTAAATCTAATTGATAAAAAGATATTAAAACCTATGATATATAGACACCAAATTTTATCTATTATATAAACCTGTTTCTTAAAAACATTGAAATCATTATTTAATATTAAAACTCGTTAAATCGGAGACCTGCTAAAAGAACTCATGTAACTTGAGAGCATTTCAGATAATTAATTAGCATGATTGACTATCTGAACTTGTAACACAAAAATCTAACATAACCATATTTTATATTTGAAAGATTTATTTCAATGTTGTTATTGTTCTTAAAATATTTTATTTTAATTGATCATCACTTCTCTTGTAGTTTACCTATTTCCTTGTTTCCTTTCTTCACTGGGCTATTTTTCCAAGGGCTTATAGCATCCTACTTTTCCAACTAGGATGTTAGCTCAGCTAATAATAATAATAATAATTATTATTATTATTATAATGGGCAAAAGGATATGGCTTTTATAATAATAGTTCGAGCATGGTAAATAGAGGATGAGGATGATGATGATGATGATGATGATGATAAAAATAACAATAATAATAATAATAATAATAATAATAATAATAATAATAATAATAATGGGCAAAGGGATAGGTTTATTATTATCATTATCCTCTATTTTTTAATAATGATAATAATAATAATAATAATAATAATAATAATAATAATAATAATAATAATTGCAATAGAATTTTAGGGGGTATGGATGGGGATGTTCTTTATGCTTCATTTGTTAATTTTCCTTTTTTTCTATCATAATAAAAAAGATTATCACCATCTCTCTCCTCTTATCAATCTTTTCATTCAATCGTAAACAATCTTATCTTCCTTTATCCTTTTTATACACTTGACGGTAGTTTTGCAATAATCTGTCTCGCTCCTTATCTTTTCCAATCCCCCTCTTCAATATGCCTTATCTCCCATCTTGTCTTCTATCTTCACTCATTTCCTTTTCAACCTCTTCCATCAATATTTGCTGACGCTATATCTTTTGGATATTCATTTTAATCCTTATCATTTAGCGCTTTCCAGATCTCAACATTTCTCACATTTTATTTTTTCGATTCCAGTAATTTCCTATTTCTCATTGCATTTTATAATCACTTAATTTCTTTTGTACTTATATTTCATACCAATTTATCCCATAAAGCTTTTGAACGTGTGTCCTATGATCTTTCGTGCGTTTAAGAAATTGTTCACTATATTTCTTCGAGGATAGATTTAATTTTCTTAATTCTGAACTTTCTCTTTTATGAGCTATTTAAAGGTTTAAAGGCCGCTCATGAATGGCAGAGGCCAGGGACAGTGACAATGCCCTAGAGACTGACCATGTATACATATTATCAGTGCCCAAGACCCCTCTCCGATCAAGCTAGGACCAAGGAGAGCAAGGCAATGGCCGCTGATGATTCAGCAGATAGGCCTATAGGTTACCCCAAAACCCCCATCCTTAGCTCACATGGATGGTGAGGCTGCTGAGACCAAAAGAACTATCAAGTTTGAACTCTAACCCTAGTCTGGCGTTCACCAGTCAGGGACGTTACCACATCGGACACCACAACTTTTCCGTCAGGTCTGGGGACACTTAGGAAACCTGGCTGCTAGTCACAAGAAGACTATTATAAGAAGCCTCCGCGTCATTAGACATGGACATTAATCATACATACAGTAATATTAATTCAGTTTCTGATATATACATTTCTTTTTTTTCTATTAGTGTCATTGATTGAAATTCTGCATACAGATAGTGTACCATCTGAACAACATCCTTATAAAGAATAAATTATTTACATTTGTTTTATGTACGTTATCTTCTTTCTTAACGTGTTTTTTAACAGAATTCAAATCCTTTCGCTCTTCTCTTCTTATTCAAACTCTACTTTGAAATATTCGTAGTTTACCGAAATCCTAGCAACAGGAATATATATCATTAGCGACATAATAAAGTTAATCGTTTAAGCTCAATGCCATAAGCCTTCCTAATATTACAATGGAGCTTTGAACAAAATGTATCAATCAGACATAAATATGTAAGAAAAACCTTTTCAATTAAATACTAATTACACCTTTAATGAATTAAGAACCTTCAATACATTAAAATCTAGGAATAAAAGCGAACTTTATTAACAAATTCTTACGCTAGTTATCACATACGATAATTTAAACAGCATACACACGATTGCGCCAAAAGATGTTTACTTTAAAGGATGAAAAGGGAAATATTATCAACAATAGAGATGGAGTGATAAGAATTGCTGAGGATTTCTATACAATGCTATACAACAGTGATATAAAAATAACTTTTGCCAATAAAAAATAATGAAACATCTAAGCCGGTACAAAACGTAACAGTAGGGGAAGTAGAGAGCATTAAAAGGCACGAAAAGAGGCAGTAGGAGAAGATGGCCTAACAATTGATTGAATTATCGATGGAGGAAATTTCATAGTATTAACACTCGCTGAACTTTACACAAAATTTCTGCAACAATGATCTATACCTACAGCTTGGAAAAACTTTATCAAAAAGGGACACACAAAAGACCTGAAAAATTACCGCCCAATAGGTTTACTCTCAGTTAAATATATATATATATATATATATATATATATATATATATAAACTGTATATATATATACATATATATATATATATATATATATATATATATATATATATATATATATATATATATATATAGGAATGTATATATATATATATATATATATATATATATATAGAGGTCTGTATATATACAGTATATATATATATATATATATATATATATATATATATATATATATATATATAGGTATGTATATGTATATATATATAATATACATATATATAGGAATGTATATATATATATATATATAGGTATGTATATATATACTGTATATATATATATATATATATATATATATAAATATATATATATATATATATATATATATATATATATATATATTAATAGACCCTTGCTCTATTGTTTTGACATAAAATAATTTACTTTCTGATAAATTAATTTTTATTACATTATTGTCATTTCTAAAGCTATTTTTTTTCAAGAGCGGTATGGCATATAAAATCATTCATGAAATGGCAAACAACTACAGTAAATTACTTCCTGCTTCCATATTCTCTAACTGAACTCTATATAACGTTTTCTTAGCTCTATATAAGAGATTAAGAAAATATTTTCTGATAGTAGAGACTGGTGGGAAATTTCTTACATTTTGGTAAACTCATCTTCTTTGTACTTGGGGCTACGTACCTTAGTGCCCTACATTACACAGAGGAAAAAATCAGAATATTTCATGTTCTAAGAATACATCATGTATATTGGTAAGTTATTGGTGAGTTGTCCAAGAATGTAAAATATTAATTTATAAGCTTGTCTAATAATCAAAACGCCTAAAACGTTATGATATTATTCTATCCTATATAAATGATGTGGATGGCATCAATAAATCAATAGTAATAAAGGCACCGAAATTAATTTTTTTTTTAGAGTACCAAGAACATTAATATAAGAGATACCAAACCATTTGAAATGACCGATGTAAAGGTGTTAATCTAAAACTCCACACACACACACACACACACACACACACACACACACATACATATATATATATATATATATATATATATATATATATATATATATATATATATATATATATATATATATATATATATATATATATATATATATAGGTGTGTGTAATATATGTAAAAGTACATGTTTAAATACATGACCTAAGAGGTCAATATGGAAGTAGGAGCGAGTGTGAGAAATGCCATAGTTATGTCATAACCAGGATGCGAATGCCAAACCTTAGCAATGTAACATTTTTATGAAGAGTAAACACAAATACAAACCGTGTGAAAGAGTTGTGTCTCACCGGATGCAGGTGTCTTCCTCTATTAATGTTTAGTTTACATTATGTGTTTTTAAATGCTGAGATAACTGACTATACGATATCTGTGATATTGATATTTTAGCCAGTTCTTATTAAGTTGTCATACGGAATGGTCATCCGACCAAACCATCTATACTCCTATGATGGAGATGTTAATAATTGTTTTAAAGGAATAACCTATTTTAAAGTTAACTTACCTAGACTTACTTGAAGATGTAACCTACCAAGTCTAAATATTACAACACATTGAAGAGACATTTGATAGGAACCCAAATGTGTGTTAATAACAGTACCACACCAACAATTGGTGGCAGCGAATAAAACTCTAACAACCAGAGAAAGATCTTCAAGAACCAGCGTTCAACATAAATCAACTTTAGTATCATGAGAATCAACAGTAATGAATCTACAATTTTGACGAAGTATCTACGTCCACCGAAGAAATGAAAACATTGAATACCAACAAATAAAGGTTATACAAACTGAGGAACTGGATCTTCAATCAACATCCTAAGAAAACCAAGGACTGACATTCAACGTTTACTAAACATTCGAGAATCATATCCAGGAAGCACTACATTCAACGGAAATCGGACCGAAAAAATTCACCCAAACATCAATAAGAAGAAACAATCCAGTGAGAGAGAGAGGAAATGAAGACATCACCCTTCGCCCATATAAACCGAAGCCAAGTACATTTCTTTATTCATTTCAGTATTAGACAGTGAAGTGTAGTTATCACGAGTCAATCGTCCATTATTGCTGGGGTGAGTTGTTTGTTAATCTTCATTTTTCCTTTCATTAAAGGAAACTGTATTCAACTTCGAATTCTCGTCGAGAATTTTTTTTTTCTCTGTGCTAATTCCGTTTTCTTTCAGAAGTTCTCGGGAAATATCTTTATATTTGTATCATTGTATTGGGGGATTATGTTATGATCTTTGTTTGAATAGTATTTATGCGTTTACGTAGTGGACGTCTGTATTCATATAGAGATTTTGATAGGATTGCAAGGAATCGAAGAGATAAAAAACAAGTTAAAGTCAACATGACACCTCCTGTCAGCCCAAGTAACCCCACCCCCAGCCCGAGTAACCCCATCCCAGCTCCCATTGTTACCTTAGTTAATGCCCGATCAGCTATCCTTCCTTTTCAAGGTCGGGTCAACGGCTTCTTACCTCAGAATGTTGAGTCGTGGATTTCTTCCGTCGACGCCCATTTAAATGCTAAACAAATTATAGACCCATTTGTACAATTACAAGAAGCTAAAAGTTTTATAGACTTTTCTAAAGGAGATGCGAGTGCGTATTTGAGGGGAGTTTCGTTTCAAGAAGCAGTTACATGGGATGATTTCAAAGTTAGGCTACATGCGGTCTATGGCAGTGAGGAAACCTTGGATGAAGTTTTAACACACTTAATCAAGCCACTATGACTCGGCTTAATGTTATTGAGATAGCAGCTCTCATTGCCGATAGGCTAAATGAATATCAATATATTTTAGGTAATTCCACTTGGGTTACTAGAGATAACATCTCCGTGAAAGATTTCTTACGATTAATGTATTTAACTTGCATGACACTTATGTTGCCTGAAGCTTTAGTGTGGTGTTTTGATAAAAAGTTAACGCCAGCAAGTACAGAATTGGACGTATATAAACAGATAAAGAAACACATGTCTAAGTGTACTGATCTTGATCCCTTGTTTACACAGGTTTCTGCAAAAAATGAAACAAAGCCGCAACAAGTAAACGTAGTTAATAATAGTCAAGTCGCGGGAATGACGTGTTATAATTCCAAACGTCAAGGTCACTTGATTGCAGACTGCAGAATGATATTCTGTTCGTTACATCATAGTTCTACTCATTCATATAGTCAGTGCTACTCACGTAAGACACAACAGAATCCTAGAAATACACAGTCAAATCCACAGTCAATTCCACAGTCAGTTCCAAATGGAAATAAAAAGAAAAATCCTCATTTCAATAAGAAGAAACAGCCAAAAGTCAATGTAGTTCAGAAACAAAGAGTTCTTCGAATAACTCTGATCCTGGGACGTCTATACAGAACTCGCAAGGTCAGACTAATTTTCAGAATGTGCAGAGCAAAGCAAATACCACATAATTAACTCCAGTGGGGAAGAGAGTGATGTTGGGTCAAGGTCATTCATATCAACATCAGTAGTATTGAATAATCCATTTAATGTTTTATCAGATCATTGTGAGGCAATAGATTTTCCTATGAAACACACGACCGAATTAAATAAATCAGTGCATGCTCCCATAGATTTGCAACGAATTCATACAATAATAAGCCAAAATGAGTTACGACCAACATTATATGCTGTAAATTTAGAACACAGATCATTTACATTATTTTTTGACTCTGGTAGTCCACGTAATATCATGGATTTGAGGACACATCATTTGTTGTTTTCGAACTTCCCTATAGAAAAGTCTGGAGTAAGGCTCTCAGGTATAGGAAATAATGAATTAAATGTAATAGGCATAACTCATGTTCAGTACAAGGTCGGTAAGCGCACGTTTGCCGATACATTTGTTGTTGTAGAAAACATTGATATGTATCCAGCTGTAATTGTAGGATACCCGTCTATGGGCAATCAAAACATCATCTTAGCCCCTGCCAAGCACGGCGTGTATATCAAAGGAAAATTCTATAAGTCTTCTAATACCTTAAAATCAGTTTTGGATAAAAAGGAGGCAACAAATAAAACAGTGATGTACGTTGAAGAACCAATAACTTGTCTCACTAATAAAGAAATAATATACGCGACCCAACAGAATTCTCGTTCACCCGTAATATCATCTTGCACGCAATCTATCGAGCCGAATGTACCTTCGAATTTAATAGTGCAAATAAAGAAAACATTACCGGGATCTGAAATATTAATCCTTTCTGACACTTTGAAAACTAACGGATTGTCCGTCACACAAGCTATTTATACAGTAGGCTCACATCAACAATGTAATATTGAAGTCTGTAATTATTTAAATACCACTTTAGTAATTCACAAAAATCAACATATCTTGTATGTAGAAGTTTATAAACATCGTATTCTTACCGTTGCTGAAATCAATCACGCTCAAGCAGTTGCGGATGAATCCCTTTTGCAATCTACTAAAAATAAAATTAGTAAAGACATTCAAGAAGAAGAAATTCAGCAGAAATTTTTTGGACTTTTAACTGAATATCATGTTTTTTCCACTACGGATGGATCCTTAGGAAAGACAGATGTCAGAGAACATCAAACAAGGTTAAAGGACAAGCAGAAAATTATCTATGTACCCTCATACAGACTCCCTATGAAATTCCAGAATGAGATAAATGATGAAGTAGGTAAAATGCTAGAAGAAGGAGTCATTAGGAAATCGAACAGCCCTTATAATTTTCCATTAATAGTTGTACCGAAAAAAGATCGAACATGGCGTATCTGCGTAGATTTCTGTCGCTTGAATGAGGAAACGATCCCTGATCGATTCCCAGTGCCATGTACTGACGATATTTTATCTTTGTTAGGTCAGAATAAATATTTTACCAGTTTGGACTTACTTAAAGGCTTTCACCAGATATCATTAGAAGAAAATAGTATCCCATACACAGCCTTCAGCACAGCCAGGGGACATTATGAATTTTTACGGATGCCTTTTGGTTTACGTTGTGCTCCCATAACATTTACAAGAATGATTAACATAGTGTTTGGAGACTTGCCTGGGGATATATTGCATGCCTATATGGACGACCTTGTAATCTTTTCCAATACCTTAGAAGAACATCTACATAAATTAGAACTAGTACTATAGAGACTAAGACAACATAACTTAAGGGTAAAGATTAGTAAGTGTGAATTTTCAAAACAGAATTAGTCTATTTGGGTTTTACGGTGTCAAGCCAAGGTCTTAAAGTAGTCCATGCTAAGGTGTCGGCTATCCGTAACTTTCCGATACCTACTAATGTCAAGGGAATACTGTACAGCAATTTCTGGGGTGTAGTGGATATTACAGGCGTTTTATATGCAATTATTCAATAATAGCCGCTCCCCTAACTGATCTTACGAAGAAGGGCGTAGATTTCATATGGTATGAGCAGCATCAACAGGCGTTTAATACCTTGAAAGATGAACTGTGTAGTTCTTCTATCTTAAAATTTCCTGACTTCAGTAAGGAATTCTTCATTGCAACAGACGCCTCAGACTTAGGAGTAGGTGGGGTATTGCTTCAGCAATATGGAAAACAATTTTTCCCGATAGCTTTTTATTCTCGAAAACTGAGAACTTCCGAAAGTAAGTATGCAGTAATAGACAAGGAAGGGCTAGCTATTGTTAATTCACTAGTGCATTTTAAGTTCATAATATACGGTTATCCCGTTAAGGTTCTTACTGATCATAAACCCCTAACCGACTTCTTTAAAGGCTTTAGTCACAGCTCCAAACGAACTCGGTGGCATTTGATCTTTCAAAACTTTGGCGCGAGAATCGGGTATTTACCAGGGAAAGCAAATATCATTGCTGATGCATTATCACGCAACCCCGTGTCATCTTGTACGGAGCCTTTAGCTGAATTAATAGATATATCAACATCCATGCCTATTGTTAAAACTATATCTGAAAAAGAAGATCTGGGCTGGAGTGCTGAATTATTACAGACTGAGCAAAGAAAAGATCAGAAATTAGAAAAAAATTATAAATGGTTTGGAAGGCAATCGTAAGGAAAAGGAATATATAAAGTATACGCAGCAGAATTATATAATCAAAGACAATATTCTGTGTAGATCCGTGACAAGGAAAACCCACAATACACCACATGTGACTAACGACCAGGTAGTTGTACTAATCTCACTTATATCCACTGTCCTAAATTGGTTGCATGCAAACCCATTGCATGGACACCCGGGGTTCTCCATAATGTCACAGAAAGCCAAATCATTGTTTTATTGGCATACGATGCTTACAGATATAAAAAAACACATAGCTAATTGTCGCACTTGTCAGGAAAACAAAGGGCACACGAAAACACCTGTCAGCCTGGGGGCTTATCCCGTGCTCAATCAACCCTTTGAAAGGATACATTTAGATTTATTAACAGGAATTTACGAGTCAGACAGAGGAAATAAGCACCTCTTAGTAATTGTAGATGCTTTGACTCGATATACGGAACTAATAGCGCTTAAAACTAAAACTGCGATTGAATGCGCTAGAAAGTTTTACGAGTGTTACATTTGTAAACATGGAATTCCACGCAAGATAATCTCAGACTCGGGTGGAGAATTTAAAAATCACTTTCTTACCTCATTGTGTGAATTCCTTAGCATAAAGAAAATCAATACCATGATCTATCACCCAGAGTCGAATGGGCTAGTGGAAAGAGCTAATAGGAAGGTTTTAAACATATTAAGAGTAACACTAAGGGGATCAGACCCCAACTGGGATATTGCAATACCTGCGGTACTGAGTACTCTGAATCATTCATATCATATATCAATTAAAATGTCACCGCACGAGGCATTGTATGGTACCCCAGTTAGAACGCCTTTCCATGTATTAACGCCTACAACTAATTTATCAAATCCTTTAAAAGAATGTATAAATGCAAGCAAAAGTCGTTTTGATATCCTTTGAAAAAATTTAGAAGAATCACAAATCATAATGAAAAGGAATCATGATAAAATAGCGAAGCCAACTAAAACATATACCGTGGGTGATAATGTATACATACAGGTAAATGTACGTAAAGGACTCAATTATAAACTAACACCTAAGTTTGAAGGCCCATTTAGCATTTTGGAAACATTAACGGTCAATAGACTTAGAGCTCAAAACGTATCCCAACCCACTGATGAAAGAATTGTACCATTGGCTCACATAAGAAATAAAAATAAGAGAGAAGGAAGTGAGGGAATTTTTTTTTTCTTTATCTATGAAGTTTATATGTTAAAATTTTTTCTTCTTAATACAGGAGTAATTACATATATTTTTCTCGTTACAGGTCTCCAAGATGAAGTTTTTATTGTTAGGAGTGATATTGTTCGCTCAGACATTTTTCTCGTGTGGGAAGAGCTCTAAAACTAAAAGTATAGATTTTAAATATGGCACTAAAGTAGAAAGACAAGAAGACGTTTTTATTACATCAAGTAACGCAGTTGTTGAAGTACGCATGCAAGCAATTTTTCTCCCAGAGAATGACGTCACTAGCTTAAAGAGCGCCATTTCAAGGTTTGCTGTTTCATTAAATGAAATGCAGAGAAGACACTTTCCTTTTCATACAGAGAGTTCGATTGCATCGGCACTAAAAGTTACAGAGATGCTATCCGACGACTTGCAAAATAAGACTTACGAGGCAGAATCTTTGGCTCGTGACCTTTTGATGTGGACAGTAAGACATGATAACCTTGAAAAACGTAACCCGTTTATTTTTGCTGCACTAAACATCTTTGGTTCTATTGCAAGTTTAGGCTTAGGGATTTCCAATCGTCTTAAGATTAGTAATCAAAATAAGAAAATTGAGTTTTTGACTCATGAAAATGAATTGATTTTATCAGAACTAAGGAATCAGTTAGCTTCAATCAATCAAATTATGAGTTTGGTGAAGGTACATTCTAGTAATATCAGTCAGATTATGGAAGTACAAGATTTGTTGGCAGCGTTAACGTATTATGATTCAAAAATATATCATATACATAATAGAATTGCACATTTCATTGAGAAATCAAAAGATTATGTGGAAGCTATCACGTTAGCGACTAAAGGTGTACTGTCACCGCATTTGTTGCCGATAAGAGACTTAACGTTAATTGTGGAGAACGGACGGGAGAAATTAGGTTATATTCCTTTGTTAGACGCACGTAGGTTAGAATTTTATTACAGCCTAATTACAGTAAGCGTTGAAAATCACAGGATTCTGATTACAATTCCCTTTGATTCTTCCGATGCCTGGCAATCTTATAGGATATCACCATTTCCGACTTTCATGACGAATCACTCTAATCCAGTAATATCCAGTTTGACAGGACACATATTGATTTCCCCAGACAAGGAAACATATATGGTCATTAAAGACTTAAATCAATTAACTCACTGTTCAGACGCAATGAATAAAAAAAGATGTACAGCCGACTCCTTTGAATTCCATAAAAACTGAATGGATTCATGCGAGTTAGGTATTGTGCTAGACGGTGCTCTCTCCCATACACATGAAAATTTTCTGAAAAAGCTTTATCCCTTTGAGGATAATAAGTTCAATTGCACACTGAACAACGGCTCGTGGATACGATACGATAAGGCCGGCTTCAATGTATCATGCCCGGACGGATCCACGTCCTATTCTCAAATGTTCGTTGCAGCATATGGTTGTATCGGTACGTCCCCGAATTACATGGTCCGTGGAATCAAGACTATCATCAGAGAACGGGCCTACTTCGCGAACTTTATGTGGTCAACTACAATTCCATCTTTACCTCTCCCATACAATGCACGTGTGGCTAAGCGGTTGATGAAATTAACCGAGATGGACCACCCGACACCGACTTATGCAGACCTTCGTTTCTACGTGTTACTAGCAGCAATCAGCGTTACGGTGATGATATTTATCGCCGTTAACATCTTTGTTAGGCGTAGGTTAAGAACGCACAAGTTGGAGATCAAACAGAACGTTTTGCCATGTCCAGACAAAACTATTTTATTTCAATTTAAAGCTGTTTGAAACTGGCCCCTTCATTCGCTCAAAGGAGTAAAATTATCTTGGATAAGTGTTGTGCACGAAAAGCAGTTAGTACGCTAGTAATGTGTAGTTGAAGAGACTATAGAACATTTGCATTTTAAAAACATTTTAAAAAACATTTAAAAAATAAATCATTTTTGGGCACCTAATAAAATATATAAGCCCTAAATGTTAAAATAAAGAATCTATGGGCATCTGATAAAATATATAAGCACTATATATAAATATATATATATATATATATATATATATATATATATATATATATATATATATATATATATATATATATCTTTACCAAGGTAACAAATATTTTTTTATTAGTTACCGTATTATAATAACCTATATTTTTGACAAAGGTAACAACTATTCTTTAACAAGTTACCGAATCATATGTATATCAGTATTTTTTGTTTTTGTTGGTACCATATAATCGTTTGCTAGCAATGTACCATATATATGATCTGTATTTATTATGCATTTTTTTTCCTTTGTTTTGACAATGTCTGTTAAGTATGCATTTTTTTTTTAATGTGCCTATTTGAACATTCATCCTTAATCATTTGCTTATGGCTAAAGTTAAAAAAAAAAAATATATATATATATATCCAGTCACACTCCTAGTAAACATATTTTTAACGTATTGTTAAATATTCAATAAATCGAAGGTAGCTGACCGAGCTAATGTAATATATGTAAAATCACATGTTTAAATACATGACCTAAGAGGTCAATATGGAAGTAGGAGCGAGTGTGAGAAATGCCATAGTCATGTCATAACCAGGATGCGAATGCCAAACCTTAGCAATGTAACATTTTTATGAAGAGTAAACACAAATACAAACCGTGTGAAAGAGTTGTGTCTCACCGGATGCAGGTGTCTTCCTCTATTAATGTTTAGTTTACATTATGTGTTTTTAAATGCTGAGATAACTGACTATACGATATCTGTGATATTGATATTTTAGCCAGTTCTTATTAAGTTGTCATACGGAATGGTCATCCGACCAAACCATCTATACTCCTGTGATGGAGATGTTAATAACTGTTTTAAAGGAATAAACCATTTTAAAGTTAACTTACCAAGACTTACTTGAAGATGTAACCTACCAAGTCTAAATATTACAACACATTGAAGAGACATTTGATGGGAACCCGAATGTGTGTTAATAACAGTACCACACCAACGTATATATATATATATATATATATATATATATATATACAGTATATATATATATATATATATATATATATATATATATATATATATATATATATATATATATATATATATATATATATATATATATATATATATGACAAAAGCAGAGAAATGTAGAAATGCGATATCCTTGAATATTCATTCTTGTCCTGAGTCCGATGATCATCACCAATAAAACGAAAGTACTAACTGCAATCAAGTCTTTTCTCTTTTCCTTTCGAGGTTATAATTGAAACAAACATACGCATGTATATATATATATATATATATATATATATATATATATATATATATATATACACAGTATATACATATATACATACATACACACAGACACATTATATATATATATATATATATATATATATATATATATATATATATATATATATAGATATATATATATTGATATACTAGAATTTTGAAAATAGGATTAATGTGAACAGGATGAATTTATTCTCCGAGCGATGTATACTTTCCAAACGTAGTCTTATTACGTTTTCTTACTATATTTGTGTTATCTATTAGTTCACTTTCCGTTTCCCTGAACAAACAAGTACCTTGTTTTCCTCTAAATTGCCAAATCACAATCTTCTTCCATCCCTCATCTATTATTTTTTATAATCCTAATTCTTGTTCTTTCCAATTGCAGCTATTTTCCTTTACTGACACCACAAACCATTTCCCCATTTATCACTCTACAGCTAATCTCTTTTTACGATTCCATCATCCATATATAATCATCATGTTTCCTTTCATCTCTTTACGTTTCTCTACGCAAAAAGCAAAAATACAGAAAAAAATGAATAGAAAAAAAGTAAAATCTATCCGCAAACAAGGAAACGGTTTCCGGGAAGATAACAGTCATCCAAACAGTTGAGGATACAAAATGGACCATAAATAAAGGGTGGAGAGATGTGGAGGTGACGAGGGCAATTAGCTAACACGGAGAGGTTAAATGATTATAAGTAAATAATGGGGACATTCGAGGGCCAGATGTTGCCAAGGTTATCTAATAAAGGAAAAGAACGTGAACAAATGGTAAGTAAGCTCATACATGAACACACACACATTACATTTATATATATAAATATGTATATATATATATATATATATATATATATATATATATATATATATACATGTATATACATATATATATATATATATGCATATATATACATATATTCTATATATATATTCATATATATATACATATATATATCTATATCAATATACATACATACATACATACATATATATATATATATATATATATATATATATATATATATATATATATATATCAATATATATGGTTTCAAAAATATCAAACTGACGCTAGCATGTCTAAGAAGATTGATATGCAGTTGCCTTACAGAAACCCACACGTCTATATGTGTATATGTGTGTGTATATATATATATATGTGTATATATATATATATATATATATATATATATATATATATATATATATATTTACAATATATATTTACAATATATCAAAGCTGAATGATACAATTAAACGACTGTTGATGATGTACCGTAAGAGGGGAAATTACTGTTGAATTATTAAAAGACATTCGGATTTCATGAAACTGAAATACTATGGTATATTACGGTTAATGAAACTTAGTGGCTGACTAAGGTTTGTAATTTATGTTTTCATGAGGGGAAGGTTCCAATGGTGATAAACGAAACTGTACGAATTAATGCATAATGGTATCTAGTATACCAGACACTGTCGAAAAGTAATTGATAGGTACTAATAGAGACGAGGTGAATGAAAGTAACTTTATTCAACAAGATAACGAGTTGTATACAAACAGTTAAGGGTAACAATGGCGCAAAAATAAAAAATTGTGAAACATATGATTGCAAGCTTAAACAGGTTTTTATATTATCAGTGAAGGCGAGAGTGAGATAAAAAAAAATAGCATTAGTGTAGGAGCGTGTATGAAACACGTGTAGTAAAGACATACATGTGAAATAGGGCTCAGAATTGTAAGCGAGTCATCTTGCAGGGCAGCCAGGTTTTAGGTGATCAATGGAGACCCAGTCTTCTTTGCCACGAATGATAATTATGAAAGCCTTCAGTTTGCAACAGATCATGAGGAAAGGGCCCTTGTAAGGGGTGGCTTGCTAGTGTCGGTGAGCAGGGAGAGGTGTTGTGGTGTAAATCTTTCGGTATGTGTTGTTTTGCTGGGGGCTTGTAAGTCTGGCGACAGGAAGTAAATTTCCCACATGTTGAAGGCACTGGAGATTGTCGGAGAAGGTTGCAGGCAAAAAAATTCAGCAGGGATGACCAACGGTTTGCCATACACTATTTCAGTGCCGGGACATCCTCGGCATCATTAAGAGTGGTCCTTAATCCAAGGAAGACCCAGGGAAGCCAATTAAACCAGTTGGAGGTTATTACAGCAGAACATCAAGGCTGCTTTGAGGGTGCGATGAAAACATTCAACCATTCCGTTGGCTGCATGTGGTTGTTTGATATCGAAAGATGTCCAGGGAATTAGATAATGATGTCCACAAACTGAGAGGTGAAAGTGGTACTCCTGTCAGAAGTAATATGCTCAAGGATACCAAACCTAGCTATCTACCATGAGAGTAAAGCAATTGTACTTGAGGTGGACATTGCAGTTTGCATGGGGATGGCTTGAGGCAAACGAGTGGAGCCGTCAATGACCGTAAACAGGTAAGTGTCCATGTGATGTGGGTAGGGGACCAACTACATCAACATGAATGTGGGCAAAATGACGCTGAAGACAGGTGCCCATTCCTGAATCTGTGTCTCGATGTAATTTTGAAGTCTGTCATGAAGTACAGGCACAAACCTAATCCTTAGCATCCTTAGTAATGCCGTGCCAAATGAGCTTCTCTTTAGTAGCTGTGCAGTATATCAGCGCGAGGAATGTGAGGGCAGGTATTCATGGTAGTGGCTTACCAGTACTGACGTCACAGAGGAGGGTGCAGTTGGAGTCGTCGAGGGCGACGTCCTCCTAACGGAAGGATGTGCAGGATGTCCTATATGCTTGTTA
>NC_090740.1:27299394-27326894 GCF_036898095.1 Palaemon carinicauda
TTATTGGGGCCTTTGACTGGCCAAACTACTACATTTCATCCCTCTCTCTGGTTACGGCTCATTTTTCTTTTACCTTCACATGCACCAAGTAGCTTGGCCTATTCTTTCTACATTCTCCCTTGTCATCATACACCTGGCAACACTAATATTACCAAATAATTCTTCTTCCCCCAAGGGGTTAACTAATGCACTGTAATAGTTCAGCTACTTTCCTCTTGGTAAGGATAGAAGAAAATCTTTGGATATAGTAAGCAGCTCTTCTAGGAAAAGGATGCTCAAAAATCCAACCATTGTTATCTATTCTTGGGTAGTCGCATAGCCTTTGTACCAAGGTCTTCCACTGTTTTGGGGTGGAGTTCACTTGCTTGAAGGAGCATTCGAGCACACAATTTTATTATATTTCTCTTCTTCTTGTTTCATTTTTTAAGTTTTTGTAGTTTATATATGAGCTTTATTTTAATGTTGTTACTGTTCTTAAAATCTATTTTATTTGTTCATTACTTCTTTATAGTTTATTTACTCCCTGATTTCCATTCCCTCTTGGAGCCCTTGGGCTTATAACATCCTGCTTTTCCAACTAGGGTTGTAGCTTAGCTAGTAGTAATAATAATAATAATAATAATAATAATAATAATAATAGAGAGAAGAAACCATAACGATTAAGAGAAATTATTTTCCCATGCTTGTTTTAATAGCATAAGTTTTTATGACATAAATATAGGCTAGAAGTGACAACACTTGTTCATTGTTATAAAGAATGCAGTTGATTATTTCATTATAAAAATACCTTACATTAGTTACCTTGAAATGAAAGGTGTATGTATGTATGTATGTATATATATATATATATATATATATATATATATATATATATATATATGTATATATATATATATATATATACATATATATATATATATATATGTGTGTGTGCGCGCGCGCGTGTGTGTATATAAATATAAATATATATATATATATATATATATATATATATATATATATATATAGAGAGAGAGAGAGAGAGAGAGAGAGAGAGAGAGAGAGAGAGAGAGAGAGAGAGAGAGAGAGAGAGAGAGAGAGAGAGAGAGAGAGAGTAAAAATCAAGTGAGCATGGCATGATCATTGCAGGGTAACGTATGGGCGTTGTGTAACTGCTCTCTGCGCATTGCGTGCTAGTTTCGTTTGTACTTGTCCACAGGAAATGACCATAAGGAGGGAAATATTTGCTTACAGACTGATACAATGCTTGTAAACCTATTTTAATTGATATGCTTGTATCCCAATTTTCTCATATTCAAAGTTACAGCATTCTTAAACCGAGGTAATACTGTATAACATAAAAAATAAGAAAAATAAAATAGCAGCATCACTTTCCAACCACATTATACCACACGTCTTAACTTCCTCTAAGGTAATGTAATCTTTAGAATTGATTAAATTTGATAACTAATTTCCTTCTCCTCTGAAGTATGATCGTTTCTATTCTCTGTCATCTTGACAACATACTAACCTACAAAACTTACTTTTCTTCGTTTCTTGAGGAGAAAAGAAATATTAAGTTTCACAGAACTGAAACAAAAGCTTCTTGGGTGACATTTGCAGAGGCTATTCCTTTTGTTAATGATGATCTGGAAAAATTGTCGTTTGGAAGCCTTAGTAATAATTTGCAAGTCATGGAGGTATACTTAAAGAAGCTGCACTCGATATCATTTAGCACAAAGAATGTTGGAAATTACACTGTAAACCCGTGTATGACGCTCACACAAATACTAAAAGGACAAAAACATCGTCAGAGAGAAAAACTGGTACAAGACAAAAAGCAAGAAGTATTCAGTAAATTGTCTTCACATATAAGAAAGAGTCTTGGCGCAAGCAAAGAGGTATATATACTGAACGACATACTTCATAAATATGAAAAAATACAAAGAGATATGCTCCTTACAAACAAAGAGATTTAGAGATAAATGTGATGATAGATACGCAATAAACTTAAAAAACCCTTTGGTGTGGATATAGGGTTTCATTCCAGGTACCAGACAAATGAACTCTGATAACATATTTTCCAAAGCATTGCAGTGCAATAATTGGGGCATGCAAACCAACATTTTGATACATAATGTAGTTCATCGATTATATTCAGCCTTTCATCACGAGTCTGGAATATTGTGGTCATGTGACATAGATGAAGGAAGGGAAGATAAAACCCTTAATGATGTTTACAATCTAGTTGCATTGCTTGCTCACCCAAAGTCTGACATTGTAAATGATCGAGCAGTCGTTAATGAGTCTTTACAATCAGCAGTGTGTCCGATACTAGCTGAATCAACGGCATTAGCTTCATTGCTGCAACTCTGGCAATAATCCATCACATCTATAACAAGTTACAAACTTTATTTGGATGTTGTGCAAAGCACATTACATTGAAACATTTCTCAGCTCTACTATCAAGAGAACTTTGATACCATGTAAATGCAGGAAAATTTCCCCCATTGTAATATTAAATTGGCATTCTTTTAAACTTTCGCCGTGTTTCCCAGATGTTAATATCTGAACAATTCAGGCTTCTACTTTTCTATGTATCCATTTCGAACATTTCTAATGTCCTAAAATTTCTCTGCAATAACTATATTTGTGGCCATTTAAACGCATCATATCAAAGTTTTACAAAACATCTTATAAAAAGGCTCCAGTAAATTGAAATTTCACCCATAAACCGAGGATGAAAATCGACTGTTTTGAAGAGAACTATAAAAAAAGAACTGCAATATCAATAAAATCTACATATACAAATACATTAAATACGAAAAACAACAACTAAAAGAAAAAAATTAACCGCGATAGAAATCAAATCACAATCGATAAATATATTAAATAGGAAAAAACAAATACTCCTTCAGATACCGAGTACACGAAAAGGCAAGACTGGCGTTACGGTGTAGGTATTTCTTATTTGCTTTTACGAAGAAAATTGTCTTGTTGTGACGAAAACATGTTTGTCCAGACGAAACTTTCTCGAGCCCTTCGCGACGGCTGACTTGAAATCTAGAATCCCAAACATCCCCGAGGCCGCCAGAACTCTCTTGACTGAAAGTCAGAAAAAAAAAGTTTGATTTTATATAGTTATTCGACTGGTAAACACACCTTTGAATGGAGGTGATGCTTACAATAATAAAAACAACAAGCACAACAACTATAATAATAATAATAATAATAATAATAATAATAATAATAATAATTGGGGGAAATAATAAGATAAGAATTGACAGATCGGGATAGATGAAGTCACTCAATCGAAAAATGAAAATTCACCTTTCAGTAGTACACAACAATTACAGCAACAATCACAACAACAATAACAAAAATAACAATAACAACAACAACAACACCAACAACAATAATAATAATATCAATACTAACACTAGTAATCGGGGAAAAATAAGATAAGAATTGCCACTTCTGTATAGATAAAATCACTCACCTGAAGTATCAAAATTCATCTTTCAGTAGGACACAACAACAAAAACAACAACAACAACAACAATACTAATAATAATAACTAAGGAAGAAATAAAATAAGAATTTCCACTTCGGGATAAATAAACTCGCTCACCTGAAGTATTAAAATTCCCCTTCGAGTAGTACAATATACCATAAACTAACATACCTGCAAATAAAAAGAAAAAAAACATTTAAAAATTACTGCGTATACAAATGTGGACGTGCTAGTACCAAAACACACACGCAATTTTAACCGGATAAGTAAAGAATAAAGACTTAAAAGTGAGTTTGCATTGGCTAATCTTCTAATACCGAGTTTTTTTTTTTATTATTAACTAATGCATAAACGATGAAAATATCTATCTCAGTTCAATGATATTTTAATTTGCATTTTTTTCCTGTATTTTTTTCTATTAATTTCTATTTATATATTTGAAAATAAGCGTTATACCTTAAAATAATTCAAGATCTACAAACGTCCAATAAACTATATTTCAAAGAATTAACGGAGCATAAAAATATACTGTAATAAAAAAAAAACTTACATAGAATCTTGTCAATAATCTTTCCTACAAGTCATACACCCTAACACAAATCTCAGACTAAAATACGTTGAATATAGAACCCATCCCTTAAATACGTCATTATTATGGATATATATATATATATATATATATATATATATATATATATATATAGATAGATAGATAGATAGATAGATAAACACTTGTCCCAAAATCCAGGGTACATATCATGAACAAGTAAGATCTAAAAAGATTATAAAGACATACAGAGTATATATATATATATATAATATATATATATATATATATATATATATATATATGTATGTATGTATGTAATGTATGTATGTATGTATGTATATATAGACACACACATATAGCCACGAAACAAAAATGAAGACTTGATTGGAGTTATCACTTTCGTCCATTAGTGACATCGACGGACTCAACAATGATATCGTTGTTATACAAGAGAAGGAGATCCCCAGGTGTCAGTTTCTTGATAATTCCAGATAAGTCAGATTTTAGATAAGAGGATGATACCGGATCAACTGAAAACAGACCAGATATTTTGATGTCTTTATATTTTTTTTTATTTTTTGTAGGAATGCACAGCCATTATATAAGGATAAGGATTTTTTTTAAATATGCCCTGATGAAAGTCATTAGTTATTAGCTGAAACAGCTGTCGGAAGAGCTGAATAAATGAAGAAGAAAAGTTACAAATTCTGACTTTTCCTCCACAATTTTATCCATGCAAACAAGAAATGATACATAAAACTATAAAAAACATTGTCATAAAGTGTTTGATGCCACAAGTGCATTAGCATTTAATGAAAATTAGCAAAGTGAAAGATTATGCTCCAAAGAGAGAGAGAGAGAGAGAGAGAGAGAGAGAGAGAGAGAGAGAGAGAGAGAGAGAGAGAGAGAGAGAGAGAGAGAGAGAGAGATAATAAAAACAAATCTAGGCTTATACAACACTCACAACAGATAAAGAATGGTAATATCAACCCAATTTCCATTTGTCTTTTGGAAAATATTTTCAAAAATCACTCGTAAATGCCACATATATTTTCAAATGTTGAACCCACATAAACTCCGCTTGCTATATAGTTACAGGGATTCAGGGAACAATAAAACGCCCAGTTTGGAACTAGTCATGTGACAAAAATGTTCAAATAAATACGTTCATAATTCTTCAGTAGTCTGTGCAAAAATACATCTTTCGAAACCACTGATCAAACAAATGAGCTTTCCATGTATATTATTTTTTGATATATTTACTTTGGAAACGTGTAGTTACAGATATGCATAAAAACATACTGTACATACATTCTCGTAAGTACCTCTTTCTAGTCTAATATCCAACGATTTATTGGATAAATGTGGCTATGTTTCGCATACTAATCAAATTCAGTGAAATTCAATACAACGAAATATAATGTTATGAGACTGGATTTATTGATAATGCAGTGATTAGCAACTATCAACACTTATCTATTATCCATTTCAACCCCGTTGTCGCCTAGGTCTCTTGAATATCTTAATATGTATCAGCTGTATCTTCTAGAAGTTTGGCATAGCATGTCTTAGAGTTTAGACCCTCCGATGATTTTGTGCAATATAATGAAGTACACGAATTTATTGATTAAGGCAATGTACTCTTGAACATTTTCAATTTCCTCAACATTAGATTTATATTTGATTTTGGCTTAGCTAATGAGCTGGCAAAGAAGCCCCCCACCCCCCGAAGTTTCTCTGTCTCAAACCAATGGATGGAAGTAT
The DNA here is from genome assembly GCF_036898095.1 of Palaemon carinicauda. Lineage (NCBI taxonomy): Eukaryota > Metazoa > Arthropoda > Malacostraca > Decapoda > Palaemonidae > Palaemon > Palaemon carinicauda. The sequence goes on from NC_090740.1 coordinate 27,305,202, forward strand.
GTACCAAGATCAGATTTTTTTTTAATACTAAATACCAAATTAAGTGTATACTATCCTTGTGCCTAGATGGTATGCCACTGTCACCTCAGTTTCTCGGGCCCGGGTTCGATTCCTCGGCCGGCCATAAGCTATTATTTTTTAGTTTATATTAGGAGGAGTATAATAGATGGCTTATTTAAATATAAAAAAAAAAACACGTCTAAATGTCCAAAATCTAGCATATATAGGTAGTAGGTTGGCCAGGGCACCAACCACCCCTTGAGGTATTACCGATTGAGAGTTATTGGATCTTTTGACTGGCCAGACAGTACTACATTGGATTCTTCTCTCTGGTTACGCCCCATTTTCCCTTTACCTACACAAACACCGAATAGTCTGGTCTATTCTTCACATATTCTCCTGTCCTCATACACCTGACAACACTGAAATCACCAAACAATTCTTCTTCTCTCAAGAGGTTAACTACTCTACTGTAATTGTTCCGTGGTTACTTTCCCCTTTAGCTATGGTAAGCAGCTCTTCTAGGAGAAGAACACTCTAAAATCCAACCATTGTTCTCAAGTCTTGGTTAGTGCCAGAGCCTTTGTACCATGGTCTTCCATTTTCTTGGAGTAGAGTTGTCAAGCTTGAGGGTACACTCGGGCACACTATTGCAATTTATGCAGGAAATATTTATTTTGATATTGTTACTGTTCTTAAAATATTTTCTTTTTCCTTGTTTCCTTTCCACACTGGGCTATTTTCCCTTTTGGAGACCCTGGGATTATAAAATCCTGCTTTTCCAACTAGGGTTAGAGCTTGGCAAGAATTAATTTTATATATATATATATATATATATATATATATATAAATATATATATATATGTGTGTGTGTGTGTGTGTGTGTGTGTGTGTGTGTGTGTTATTTTAATACATTCCATTTTATTTTAGGAGACTGAAAATGTACAAGAGTAAATTACACCTTAATCAATAACTTTTTGTGCTTCATTATACTGCCCGAAATTTCCGGAGGGTTTAAAACTGCTGGGTAAAAAAAAAAAAAAGATATAATTCATATATAAAAAGATATTCATGAAAAACTATACGACAACGACCTTTGAAATGGATCACACGTGGTCCCAAATCAGGCTATAAAAATACGAACTTCCTTTACAGCACGAAACGATAATAAAAACGCTTCCTAACAGTAGAATAAAATAGCAAATATATTCCTTTGATAAGCCTTTAGCCAAATGTTATGAAGACACAACCTATGCTACTCTAATTACCTTTATTTCAGGATGTGGACAAATTACTAGTGAGGAAGCAAACTCCACTATAAGACAGTTCAGTGTTCTTCGAAATTTTTTAAAATTTAAGAGTTTGGTTATATTGATCATTGAATAAAAGTGTTAACATTCCAATGTTTTTATCAGGATTGATGGCTATCTGACATCACAATTAACAAGGTCGCCAACGCCGCTTTGAAATGTTAGTCCTAACATGTTTAAAAAGGGGATAGGGTATTCGTGCTATATCCTATCTATATAATGAAGAGCATGTGTCTGACTATATCAAACAAACACACACACACACACACACGCACATATATATATATATATATATATATAAAATATATATATATATAATAAATACATATAAAATATATATACATATATATATAATATACATATGTATATATATACATATACATATATATATATATATACATATACATATATATATATATATAATATACATATGTATATATATACATATATATATATATATATATATATATTATATATATATATATATATATTTATATAGGTAACGGGATAGGGTATTCATGCAATCTCCCAACTATATAATGAAGAGCAAGTGTCAGACTATATCACGCACACACACACACACACACACACACACACATATATATATATATATATATATATATATATATATATATATATATATATATATATATATATAAATATATAGTTATATTTGTCACGCACGGGGAGAGAGAGAGAGAGAGAGAGAGAGAGAGAGAGAGAGAGAGAGAGAGAGAGAGAGAGAGAGAGAGAGAATTGTCATTCTTCAGTGAACGGTTGTACCGAGAGGTAAGCTCGAAAAACACAGTTGCCAGCGACACTGCGGAACCAGCGAGCTGCAGTTTGTGAAAGGAGAGGGGGAAGGGTCGAATGCGTGAGCGCGCGAGCGTGTGTGAGTGCATGTTTATTAAACATTAAGACATCATTAATTAAATCTCAACAAGCTATTTTCTTCAGGAATTAGTGTCCCTTATAAGTATCAGCATTCATGCTATTAACAAATATATCTCCTATAGATAAATGTTTATTAACACAAATTATCTAGATAAGAAACGCACGTTAAAGCAGAATGTAAAACCTTATGTTTGGAATTATATTATAATTGTTCAATGACAATTCACAAATTCTAGCATTATTAACATTAGTTAGTTAAACGATAAGTTACAGCAATGATATCGAGCTGATTTATGAACCTTTCAGCTATGTTTAAAACAGATTTAAAAATATATTATTTTAAATATGATATATAGGATGCAACATTCAATAGAGAGAGAGAGAGAGAGAGAGAGAGAGAGAGAGAGAGAGAGAGAGAGAGAGAGAGAGAGAGAGAGTCCTTGTACTAGCGCAAACTCTAGTTCCCTTCAATGTGGCAGAAAATAATGAAATTAGGCAGTCACCGCCACATTCTGCCTATAATTGAGGAATCATGGTTCCATTGGATAAACAAAAAACACACATTATTATCAGCCGCTTCATCCCTCCCAAAAGATTATCTTAAAGCTTGAAAGGTCACTCATGAATAACAGAGGCAAGGGACAGTGACAATGCCCTAGAGACTGACCATATATACTTTTGATCAGCGGCAAAGCCACCTCCCCCTCCAGGCTACGACCAGAGAGGGCCAGATTATGGCTGCTGATGCCTCAGATGGTAGACTTATATGATCCCCCAAACAAGGATGGTGAGGTTGCAGACACTACAAGAAACTGTAGTGTCTGAGCAGGACTCGATCTAAGTACCATCCGGCAGAACATCAGACAGGGACGTTTCCAATAGGCCACCACAACCTGAGTAAAACATGCATACAGACACTACACCACGCAACTTAATCAGGGATATATTCTCGATCTCCATGAATATTGTGACTTACATCACATCATCTCAAGTCAATATCAATTCGGATTTTTCTACGACTTCATTACTCCTTCCACAGACCCAATCTTTTCACGTCTCTATTTCTGGTATTATCAAACTCCCTGAAATATGCTTCTGTTGCTTTTAGTGTATGCAAATATATAAATTCACATTATGGCATCTTTACATTTCGTACACTTTCACCTTCTCTTCATTACAAAGGACTCTTTACATAACATCTCTCTCTCTCTCTCTCTCTCTCTCTCTCTCTCTCTCTCTCTCTCTCTCTCTCTCTCTCTCTCTCTCTCTGTATGTTTATACAAATCTACTTCCAATTCTTACCGAAGTCCAGGTTACTTTTAAATACAATATTTTTATTTAATAGCAAGACTACATAAAAATTAAATTAATTTAAAATAAAACAAAAATTACCAAGAATGGACATTCTTGAAGCCAACATATTATTATATGTAGAATGAGAAGGATATGTATATGTTGAAAAGGTAAGACTATTCAGGGGATAAACTGCTCAGGCATGCCTCAAAGGTCATAAGCTTTAGGAACTAAAGTTCCCTGCACCATTACCAATGATATCGATATGTAAAACGATAACTTAAACAAGAAAAAGATGGAGGCTGTTTCCCTCAACTTGTGATATTTCCTATGAAAAAGGTTACTGGGTGATAAAAACACGTCTACGTAGAAGTGGGACGTTGAAGGAGATTTAAGTTCGAACAATTCCTTTAACGAGTACAAACTTTCTCAGCCACGACCGTCTTCCATCCATAATATTCTCAGTTTTAAGGCTTAAAGGCCGTTCATGAAAGGCAGAAGCAAGGGGCAGTGACACTGCCCTGGTTAGCAGGACAATGCCCAAAAGACTGACCATACATACTGTATATATGATCAGCCCCCAATACCCCTCTCCAACCAAGCTACGACCAGGGAGGACCAGTCAATGGCTGCTCATGAATTAGCAGGTACATACATACATATATATATATATATATATATATATATATATATATATAATTTATATATATATATATATATATATATATATATACATATATATGTGTGTGTGTGTGTGTGTGTGAATACAAATACACACACACACATATATATATATAGATATATATATACATATATATATATATGTATATATATATGTGTGTATATATATATATATAAATATATATATATATATATAAATATATATATATATATATATATATATATATATATATATATATATATATAGTATAGTGACAGACAATAGATGGACATTAAGAATGGGTCCCTAGAGATTATAAAAGAAGCAGGAAAAGGAAGAGAAGACGATGGACTGATGAATAAAGAAAGTTTGCTGGCGTGGACTGTCACAGAGAGACCATAAACAGACGCATGTGGCAGGACATGTCTAAGGCCTTTGTTCTGCAGTGGACTAGTAACGGATGATGATAATGATAATGATAAATGATGATATATATATATATATATATATATATATATATATATATATATATATATATATATATATATATATATATATATATATATATATATATATATATATACAAAGATTCGAATATACTGTACATTCCCAAAGGTAGAATTTGATATTAAATGCCATTGTGGTTGATATTTACGTTGATTAAAATCACGAGTGTTATTAATATATATTCATGTATGTATACATGCGCGTGTGTGGTGAATTGGTTCTAGCATTGCCTATATTATGTTCAACTTGGCTTCCAAATGCCTCAGCCAGAAAATAATTGATAATTCTTCCTCTACCCTACGTCCAATTGTGAGACATCATAAGATGTTTCAAAAGGAAGTTACAGATGAACGAATAAAACTGTAATTGTTAGATATCTATGAAAAATTTCCGAATAATCAAGGAGAATATGCAAGAAATTAAGAGGTCAAAGATTTATAAACACTAGGCATGTAAATAACAATGGTTAGTAAGCAATGGGTATGGTAATCTGAAATAAAGGTAAATCTAACACAGTAATCACAGAATAGGAAAACAAAGAAGAAGACACGTCGGAAAATAACTTGCTTCAACCTTTCTTGGCTGTGAAAAGTTAAAAAATGCCATCTGGCATCTACTCCTTTAGCCATCTTTCATCTCGGTGGCGTCATCTGACTTCGCCACCTGTTGAGACCTAAGACCACACAGAGAATTACTTCCGATACCACCCACACGACCCTAGAGACTACACTGTTCAGTTCTCCTTAATAAACCCGCCTCCAAAATCCTATCTACTCCTGAAATGCATCCCTCCATCTACCTGACAACTGAAAAAAACATTAAGCAAACAAACAAACAAACAAACATACAAACCTGAAGAAAAGAGAAGACATGGTTCATCTAGAGAGTTTATTTCAAAGAACAATGAAGCCAGATGGTCTACAATTCCTTTAAAGCAAAGGAAGCCACCTGGGAGAGAGAGAGAGAGAGAGAGAGAGAGAGAGAGAGAGAGAGAGAGAGAGAGAGAGAGAGAGAGAGAGATGCAAAGGAAGCCACCTGGGGGTTAGAGAGAGAGAGAGAGAGAGAGAGAGAGAGAGAGAGAGAGAGAGAGAGAGTTGTCCTAATTAGATTGTCCTTTAACAATTTATATTCTCCAAACACGATCACGAAGTAAAAGTTTTTTCTTCTCCTCCTCTTCCTCTATTTTTCTTACTTTCGTTGCACCTACTCCTCTTTCTAGTAACACATGGTTTTAGCACTTTCAAAAGTAATGGGGAATAATTATGAATTTCTGGGACATTCATTTACGAATAAGAAAACGATTGGGTGACATTCTGATATCTGTAACATTCATTAATTCGAAAAAAAAATTATCAAAATCGTATTTGGATGATCTCAATGATTGATAATCATATTTTTTTAACACAAGTAAAAACTCGTGGAAAGAAGAGGATATTTTAATACAAATATATCATTCATTTGCTGTTTATCACGCTCGAATACTCGCATATTATTGTTATAATTCGAGCAGCCTCCATACCCACTTTTATCATTAATGAAACTTCAGAATTAAACATTTACACTATGATACCGTCTCCCTTTCATCCATTGCAAACTGTTTTATTTCATTAAAATATAGAAAAACTCGCGAATAAATTGAATACTGCTGAAGTAGCAATGATAATAATCATATTAATAAAAAAAAAAAAACACAATAACATATGCAATAGGTATAAAGTAAACACTTGCTACTAATAATTGCAAAACAATGTTAATCTCCTCTCATAGATCTTTCCTGCTAAGATCCTTCTGATATTTGTCATAAGTTGTTACCTAAATTATAGGAAATTCCAAGGAATCTAGACAAAATTATTTGTATTATCATTATTATTATTACTTGCTAAGGAAAAGCAGGATGCTATAAGCCCAGGGGCCCCAACGGGGAAAATAGCTCAGTGAGGAAAGGAAAAGAGGAAAAATAAAATGTTTCAAGAATAGCAACAAAATCAAAATAAACACCTCCCATAAAAACTATAAAAACTTTAACAAAACAAGAGAAAAAGAAGTTAGATAGACAGTGGAAGACCATGGTACAGAGGCTATGGCACTACCCAATTATCATTGACTGACATACATGTATGCAAGTTTCATACTTAATCTTTCCAATTTGGTTTGAAGACAATTATTGCTTTGGGGAAGTTAATCAAGTGAAAACTATTAGCAAACCGACCAAACTTCTATCTAAGTACCTATCCGATAGCTTTGGAACTCGATTTACTAACTATATACTATAAAAAGGTGGCATAGTAATTATGTCTTGTAAATATAGGGACATTACCAGTGAAAATTATTACCAGTGCCTTTAAATGTTTATAATACAAAATGTCCATTTAGTAATTGTCCATATAAAACTGCTAATAAACATAGTGTAATGTGCAATACCGTGATATAAGTGTAATGTTATAAGTATTCTCTCTCTCTCTCTCTCTCTCTCTCTCTCTCTCTCTCTCTCTCTCTCTCTCTCTCTCTCTCTCTCTCTCTCTCTCTCATATAAATAAAGAGTATTTCAAGGTAAAATCTAAAATAATTGCTCTCTAAAAACCTTACAATAATAAAATAATTCTGAGGTAAGAATTATGGAATTCAAATAATTTTACTTCAACATAAGTTTGGAGAATCTTTTTATAAGTACGTAATATTTTGGTTAAAAATAATGAAGTAAGAATTTATATAATAGTTCCTCACATAAAACCATTTATTTTGGAGAAAGTTCTTTTGAAAGATATGAAGTAACACCTGATATACAAAACACTACCAACCATTTCTTATTTGGGGTATGAATTTATAAGACAATTTCCCAAGTCAATGGCTACGAATAAATGAAATTTTCCATATATAAGAAGGGTGGATAGTATTTACACACATATATATATACATATATAAACATATATATATATATATATATATATATATATATATATATATATATATATATATATATATATATAATACATATATATAGATATATAGATAGATATAGCCTATACACATAAATTGTGTACGGAAAAAAAGAAAAAAAATGCGAAGATACAAAGAATTAATTTTTTTTCTATCTCAACTTTTTGGAATCCTTCTCTCCTTGTGACCATAATATCAAAAAAAAAAATAATAACGATAAACAATAAATATTTTCATCCATTGGAATCGACTACTACTACTACTACTACTACTAGTAGTAGTAGTAGTAGTAGTAGTACGAAAATCAAGAAAGTACAAGAAAAGTGATCTACAATTAAAATATATCTAAAGACTGGTAACAGCATTAAAATAAATCTTTCATAAATAGACTATAAAACGAGACTTATATCAGCCTGTTCAACATAACATTCAAAGCAAGTCTGAACTTCTGAAGTTTCACCGATTCAACAACCTGTTTAGGAGCACCATTCCACAAGAAATGACATATCTATTATTCAGTAACATGTTCTCTTTTTAAATGTCTAGAAGCTAAAGAATTCTGGTCTTTCAACCTATCCTTTCCAATGTATCTCCCACCACATCCCACGGCCACCAACTCCAACCTCCCCCCCCCCCCCCACCCCCCGTTTTCTCCTCTATTCATTCGTTATCTTTCTGGCATTCGGACGTCACAAACATTTTTATCAAAGCTCCAAAAGGTAGAGAAATTTTTTCAAACGTCACACAACACTGTTTTTTGTGAACGTTGCCGTTATTGTTATTATTCTAAGTTTGGTTGTTTCTGTCACGAGTCGAATGGAATGAAGAATTAATTATCATTTTAAAAACATAATACCGAATGCTGAAAATCCCCGTGAAATACAATGTATCTTTACAGATTAAAAAGGTAATACCAGATACCCCTTCAGTGGTAGCCTAGTAGGTCGGCCCGTGGAGGTACTGCCGCTGGAGAATTAGTGGGTGACTGGCAGAACTATATTTGTGGATCCCTCTCTCTGGTTACGGCTCACTCTTCCTTTGCCTAAACATACACCGAACACTATCCTATTCTCGCCACATTCTCCTCTGTCCTTATACACCTGACACAACTGAGATTACCAAACAATTCCATTTCACTCAAGGGGTTAACTAGTGCACTGTAATTGTTCAGTGGCTACTTTACTCTTAGCAAAGGTAGTAGAGACTCTTTAGCTATAGTAAGCAACTCTTCTAGGAGAAGGACACTCCAAAATCGAACCACTGTTTTCTAGTCTTAGGTAATGCAATAGCCTCTGTACCATGGCCTTCCGCTGTCTTGTGGTAGAGTTCTCTTGTTGGCGGGTACACTCAGGCACACTATTCTATTTTATTTTTCTTCCTCTTGTTATTTTGAAATGTTCATAGTTTATATCTGAAATATTTATTTCAATGTTACTGTCCTTAAAATATTTCATTTAAATTGTTTATTACGTCTCTTGTAGTTGGACTGCAAGCCAATACTTTCAGAATCGATCCAAGGACCATAGACGTTGTGAAACAAAGTGTACCACTGTTTCCTATTAAGGGACACAGAGAATGGGACACCAAACGAGTAACTCACCATTGATAAGCATTTTTGCGTTGATCAAAAAAAGGCAAAAGAGGAAACAAACATCATACTCAAAAAAAAAAAAAAAAAAAAAAACACAGAAATACCCAGACGCACACAATTATAAATGCTTCATTTACGCTGTCTATGCTTCCACAAGCCTTGTATCTTTCCCTTCATCCTCTTCATACATCACATCAGTTCCAAATGGCTGAAAAATATCCTTGCTCGTCTCCCCAACCTTCATTTTGTTTCCTATTAGTGTTTTGAAATATAGCATTTAGCTTCTCAATACACATTGCATACTGCATAAATTTGCAGTAAATTCATGAACAGGGAATTGCTTCTGTACTCAAATGCTGTCGCTAACTTTAATATACTTTTTCTGATAATTTAAGGATCCTTCACTCAAACACTTTTTCTACTCGAATATTCCAGCCCTTTTCATATTTCACATTGCTAGTTCACCATACCTATTTTGCTAAAGGATATCTGTCTGCTATTTCCGTTGCCAAGACAAATGAACTTGAAAACAATCTCAACGAATTTGGTTTACAAAAACGTTTTCTTTCCTATTTGAAAACATTCACAAATTTCAGCCAGTATCTAACACTGCATTTGTCATTTACCACAGATCATGCGAAGCTGCCAATGTGGATGAAGCAAGACTATTTCTCTTAACTCGCAAGCAGAGCTATTATTATCATTAAAATTATGGTTATTATTAAAATAATTATCATTATCAAAATATTCATATTACAAAAATTATTATCATTACTTATTAAAATTATTAATGGAATTATTATCAAAATAATTGTTAATAAAATTATCATTAGAAGCATAAAGTTATTATTATCAGAATTATTAAAAATATCTCTTACAACTAAATTCCACCATGACAGGCAGCCCTCAGAGAACACTCAAACCCTGCAGCCTATCAGGCTGGAATCATCTGGGGCCAGGCACCACCTCCAATCCAGGCACAAGCAGTCCAGCTGAATGTGGGTGGATTCAGAAAGGAAAGGCATGGCAAAAGTGTTGCACAACACTACCCTCTATTGTAGCGAGCTGTCAGGAACTGACACATTGTTTCTGTAAGAACAGCAGCTTACAATCAGTGCTTCCCTGCACATCACTATCCAGCTGCATATGTGAGCAGTAGAAGCTGGAGGACCAGCAGCATGACTTGAACAATGTGGGGCAAAGCTTATGAAATGAAAACGGACAATTTGGTGACTATCTTGAAAAAAAAAAAAGTCATATCTTGAAAAATATGTCACTTTGCTTTATAAATTATAAAATCTTTCAAAATATGTCACTTTACTATCATCGAAATGTACGTACATATTCTAACAAATAGCCCAATCAAACTTTCTTTCCAATAAGGGAATCTTAAAAATTCTATCTATAAATGACAACAAGGATAAACCTGCTCTAAATAAAAGCAAATTTCAGGAGGAAATGGAGAGATGAAATTTGTGACCTGTGCAAAGGAAGTACTACAGGAGATCATGGAACGTAGAGAGAATAAGATACATAAGTGGATATGTCGTATAATTGCAGAAGACGACCGAGAAAAAAGTAACGGTTGGAAAAGCATAATAGGTTGCCACAGCTGATTTCATCACAACCGAATTCAGAGTAAATTGAAACAATAAAATTACTTGAACTTCCATAAGGAAAGACAGTTGTTTATTGTCAAAGATAACAAAGTCTTGGAGAAGGCCTTAGACCGTTATATTTGTTATAGTCTATGAATATTGCGGAGCTTCTATTATTAATGAAAATAGTCGATACAAAAAATAAATGTTAGGAAAGGAATCGGACGTGGCCTATTAGGTTCACTGAAAGATAAGTAGAAAGGGGAGGGGGGAAGGTAGGTATAAGGATAGGGGATTCAGCAACTTTTATTTCAGGGTTGGGTGAGGGTAAGGATATCAATGATTTTCTTATATATCATGAGGCTTTACGCCTCGTTGGGGGAGTAGGGGAAGGTAAAGGTGGGTGAAGGATGAAGGAAGTAGGAGTGTTATAGAAGGGGGCAGACCCCTTTGCTTAATTTCTTTCTTTTCAGTTCTGGGGTGACGCCCAATTCTCCAGTCGGCTGCTCTGCTTTCTTTTTTGGGACTGTCAGTTACCTCTTTGGAACCACGAAAAATTTAGTAGGAGGAAAAGTTAGGAAGAGAGTAGGAGCTCTGGTCAAAGTAGGAGGGACCAGAGAGGAGGTTGTGAGCATCTTTAGTAGGAGAGAAAGAGTCAGTCACCTGGGTTAAACCCCCAGATGGCTTTTTTTTTTTTTTTATTACTGCAGTTTCATTTCTGCTGCTTTATGATTGCACAGCACATGCTGTGCCTTCCACATTACTTCTGCTGCATTATTGTTGTTTGCCTTTTACCGTTCTGCTGCATAGTATGGTTGCGGTTCAGGCCCTTCTATGATTGGCAGGAGTCTTGGCCAGTAGCTGTGTCCTCTTCCTTGGAGGTTCCTGCTCCTTTCTATGGTTTCATTGTCAATTTCCTCCATCCTGATGAGGGTTTTACTTGCTAGTCTATGGAGCCTAGTATTCATAGGCTCAATGTTAAATCTTTCGTGCAGGTCCTTCTGTGTGTTGTAGTAAGGGGGTGTTTCTTTGGAGGCTCTTCTTATACATATATTCTGAACTGCTTGTATTTTTCTCATGTTGGATTTGCTAATTATGGAGAGCAGGATAGCTGGGTATTCCAGCTGTGGTCGAACTAAGGTTTTGTAGAGTCTTAGTTGTGTGTTTGTCGACATTGCCTTGAATCTTCTTAGTTTTTTGGCCGTTGTTTTCGCTTTTTGTATTGTGCTGCTGACATGCTTCCCCAGTCCAGTGGTTCCAACTGTTACTCCTAATATTTTAGCGTGGCTTCTGAAGGGTATGTCCCTGTCTTCCACTCTGATTGTCGCTGGTTTCAGGGCGCTGATAGATAGAAGCTGGAACTTGTTCTGGCTGGTGGCGATCTTCCATTTCCGCTCGTATTCGTTTACTTTCATTATTTCCCTGGTTGTTTTGGCTGCCAGCATCAGTTTACTCTTCTTATTGGGGTATGTTACCACTTGTGTGTGGTCGTCGGCGAAAATAATCTGATGACATCCCGCGGAGGGTGCTGGTGTGTCTCTGGTATAGAAGTTGAAGAGGATGGGTGCCAGCACGCTCCCCTGGGGTACTCCACTTAGTAGTGGAAACTCTGGACCCAGGAAGCTTCCCACACGTATTCTTGCCTTCCTGTTGTCTAGGTAGTTGCAGAGGATTTTTAGAAAGATTTCCGGCAGTCCAGCTTCCGCTAGCTTGAATTTAAGCCCATCATGCCAAACTTTGTCAAAGGCTTTTGCTATATCCCTGGAGATGATGTTGCATCCGTGGCCTTGGTGTTGTGCTGTAGCGATGGATTCGTACAGCACTCCTATGGCTGATTGGGTGCCCCTTCTACTTGTGAATCCATACTGGTTCTTGTTCAGTAGTTCGTTTTCCTCTAAGTACTTCACTAGTCTTTTCTTCAATATTTTTTCTATTACTTTCCCCGGGATTTCTAGTAGTGTTATGGGACTGTAGTTGCTGACTTGCTTATTATCTTTTTCTGGTTTACTTATCAGTCGTATCATTCCAGTCTTATAGGGGTCTGGGAAGTATCCCATACTAAGGGCTTCGTTATTTAGGGTTCTGAAAACCTCCAGCATGGTGTCAGGAATTTTCTTCATGATTTCCTTATTGATACTTGATTTGCCTGGGGCTTTCCTATTTTTCATTTTGTCGATTATCCACTTTATTTCCCATGTCTCAATTGGTTTTGTAAGCGGATTTTCCTGGTCCAGCCTTGAGATGTCTGCTAACGGATAGGGTTGGATATCCATTTGTCTTCCTTGCAGGTAGGTTAGTACCCTTCTTTCATTGGCTCTGTCAAACTGTCGATTTTCTTCCGGTGTGATTTTGAATATTTCTTCCCAGTATTCCCTGAAGGCTTCCTCCTTTTCACTGTCACTGTATTTCTTGGTATTGTTGTGGAGGATATAAGGTGCGTCTTCTTTGCCTCTGCCTAGAAGTCTTCCAATTGAGTTCCAGAATTTGCTGGGATCATTGAGGTCGACCTCCACTTGTAGGACAGTTTCTTCCCAGTGCTGATTGTTGAGTGATTTGGATTCTTCCATTATACTGGTCTGTATAGCCTTTACTTCTTGAAGTATTCCTCTTGACCATCCAGTTGTTTCTCCAGTTCTTTTTATTATTTCAAATCTCCATTGGAGTTGTTTCAAAGTGGCACTTTCTCTGTGTGGGTAGAGGATGCGGTGACTAGCCTTGGGTATGAATTCATCAGCAGCTGATCCAATTTTATTGAACCATGTGTTGAGTTTGTCGTCAATGTACTCCTTGGTTTTGTTATCGTTGTTAAGGTCGATTGAGGCTGCCTCTTGTTCCAGTCTTTCTTTGAATCCATCCCAGTTGGCTCTGTGTAGTTGGTATCTAGGAGTTGTTGGGAGTATGATCCCCTTCGTGGCTAGGGTTAGGATTATTGGGAGATGATCTGAGGAAGTGAGTTCCCCAGGCTGAATGGTGTAGTTGAGGTAGGCATGTCTGTTAGCAAGGACAATGTCAGGTTTGCCTGATCCTGTAGGACCAATGAAGGTGTTGAACATTGGCCCTATGTGAGTTGCTATATTCCTGGATATGAGCCTATTGACCCCCGTTCCATAGATGTTGTCATTATTGTGTCCAAGGTTCCTGTGGCGGGCGTTGCAGTCAGCTACGATGTAGGCAGGCATTGGTTTTTGGAGGATCTTCCTCAGATCTTCTTCCAGGAATATTCTTCTTCTGGGTGGGAGGTAGGTTGTCCCAACGATGATGGGGCCTCTCCTTGTTTGTAGTTCTATAGATAGCACATCTTCTGAAAAGTCGTCACATAGTTTGTGTTGGATGTCATATTTGATGGCTATTGCTACTCCTGCACTCTCTTCGTTGTGCTTGTTCTTCTTGTAAATACTGTATCCGTAGATTTTGAGGGTTTCAGCTTCTTTTATACCGGTTGAGTTCAGTAGGATGACATCCGGGTCTGTCTTCCTGTATGAGTTGCTGAGTTCTCGGCTACGTTGGAATGTCCACTTGATAACATTGTGTTGTATGATTTTTATTTGTTCCATTATGTGGATTGCGATGGGTTTTTTGTGTTCTTTGAGCCGTTGCGTAAATCTCTGAACCTATGTGGGTTGATAGGAGTTATGGACTTTCTTTCCAGTTCCTCCGGGGAGGATTTGATTATATCCTCGACCTCTTGAGGGTTGTACGCGTCAAGGATTACATACTTAATCTTCCCTGTTCGAAAGATCATGTCAGTGATGCTATTAGCTGATGATTTCCTCGGTAGCTGGGTTCCTTCTGCTGTTTTCAGCGAGACGTGTTTGAGGATGTTTTTTGTTCTGGTTTCTTGATTGATGATTTGTGCGCAAGGGGCAGAAGCAATAGTCGTAGCTCCCAAGTCAGGTAGGGTGTCTCTCTCATCCTGGTCTCTTGTTGTGTCATTGTTCTGCTGCTCTACAGCTGTTCTCTTAGCCATTTTCTTGATGTGTTTGTCATCATTTGACTCTTTGGTGGTTTCCTCGGTATCCGAGGAGCTAGATGAGTTGTGCCTGTTTCTTTTTCTTGTTTCTGATTCGGCTTCCATCTCTTCTTCTTGTCCATCTTGTACTGTTGAAGGTTCGGTTGTTGATTGGGTTGTTGTTGTCAGTGCTTGGAGTGCTGGCATACTGACCATTACTTCTCTTGAACGAAGTGTACTCCTTGGAATGATGACTGACTCACAGCCGTTTGCTTTTAATACTTCATCCAGGGTCTCTTGGAAGCTTCCTGGACAGGCTGCTTCGTTCATATTCGCATGAAGTAGGGCAATCTGGTAGATGGTATTTAGTTTCTTGGAGGGAACTCCGTTGTTGATTGGTTGGGCAGTCTGATGCTCGTGAATTCTGGGATTCCTGGAGGTCCAAGCGCTCAAGTTTGGGGCGGCTGCTGCTCCTGCATAAGTTGTGTGGGTCTCTTTAATTTGTTTCCTTATTTCCTTTTTTGCGGTCTTGGTTTTCTCCTTTCTAATCGGGCAGATTGGTGCCATGGTGTGGTGCCTTGTTGATTGATATCCTAGACATTTTTGGTTTCCATTGTTGGTACATTTATCAAAGCGATGATCCGTTCCACTGCAGAGTGAACATATCTTGTAATCGTTTTCCTTGAGGCAATCCCTTTCCACATGTCCATATGAGTAGCACCTCATGCATTGATTAAGTTTCACATGTATGTCCCTGCTGAGGTTGTGTTTTGGGAAGGACTGGTTCAAGATTCGTATTCCTGTGTCTAGAGCCTTTTGCACCATTGCCACTGTCTTCATCCTTATTTTGAGAAAGGGGGTGCCAGGGATCAGGATGACTTCTTCGACCTTGCAGAATCCGTTGTGTTTTTCTATTTCATGTTTAATTGTCGCCTTAGTCTCTTCTTCGTCCTGTCCATGGAGAATATGCTTCTCAACTTTCTCGATTATCAGTGTCCTTTGTGCCCTCAGTTCAGGGGCTTCCAACACTTTGAGGCCGCAGTTTTCAAAGATATTCTTGTTGTCTGTCTCCGTTATTTTGCTTGCTGTGTCATCATCCATAATCAAAATAAAGCCAGTCCGTGCTGGTATCACTTTGTAAACACTAAGGTTACATTGGCTTAATAGCTGCCACACTTTCCTATACCTGTCCTCTCCCTCGTTGGGGGAGGTATCCTTAAGTCTCACTCTCCCCATCATGCACTATTGCATGGTGGATGCTGTATCATACAGTCTTTCACTTAGCCTATGGCTGTTTAGTACACTATCACTCGCCTATCACCAAACTGGGGTAACTGTACGTCAGATGGCCACCAGCAGGGATCTTCACAGTCTGTTCTGTGTGCACTGACACTTACTATCACCTATCTGGGGTAACTGTACGTCAGATGGCCACCATTAGGGATAGATAGAATCTTTAACAATTCGTTCACTTAGCCTTAGGCCATTCAATACGCACTGACAATTGTCTGTCACCTAACTGGGGTAACTGTACGTCAGATGGCCACCAGCAGGGATAGATAAAAAGTAAGTAATTCACAATACACAACGAACTAGGCCTAGCACAAAGCACAGGCCCACAGGGCAGAGCTCACAAAGCACCACTGTACACAATCACATAGCACAGTGATCTATTTGTTACGATTCAAACACTGAAATTAATAACTGTCACTTATACACACTTATCACTGCGATCACTGTACATCACAATGGGGAATTCACAGAGAGCTCCTATACAACCTCTCTCTAGCAGAGCTGGGAGAAGACTGAGTATGTATGTATGTATGTATGCCTATTAGGTGAAACTGCATGCTCAATACCCATAAAAATAATTTCATAATATATCGATATTCTGGATATCTATGTGATTTTTTAATTCTGAGACCATAAACATTTCTATTATAATCCGAAATTAATGTGAATTATACTTTTATAGAAATAATATATATTTATTATGCGATTTAATTATTTCTATATGGGATAACTAATTGTACAAGCATTTTTGTCCCTGAAATCGAGGCGATAATTTGCTTCTGTGCAAGTTGCTCGGAGTGAGAGGAGCAGCAACAAACAGGGAGCAGAGGTAATCCCAAGTGTTTCAAGTATCTGTAAACAATTTAAATACGTTAATTAAAGAATAAAATCAGTTAGATCAAAGCCACGGATGGGGAAAATAAAAGAAAAGCGCCAAAAAAAATAAAAAGAATGTAAAATGGCTTATTATGCGAGTTTGTACAACAGCCAGTTAACCGTCAACTGCCTAATGTATTCGTAGGACTGAGTCCTTTTTTTGCCACCTCGTTCGGTTGAAGAAGATTCTTCAAATGCAGCGATATCAAAGCATAAAAGCCTCGTCATGTTTTCCCTTTAAATGTTTTCAACTCTTTTGGACCAAGGATTAGACTACGTCGACAAGATTTCAATTTTGATTTTTCACTTTTTCTGTCATTATTATTGTCATTATTTCCAACTGGCATTGCAGCTTAGCAAATAATAATAATAATAATAATAATAATAATAATAATAATAATAATAATAATAATAATAATAATAATAATAATAAGAACTGAGGTTGCAGCCTATTAAGTAAAGATAGAAAAGCAAAAGCACCACCTCTAGAGCCTCCCCAACCATCACGGGACCAATTATCCTCTTGTATCAAACATAAAAGCTTTACTTAACCTAGATCTATAGACCTTGATAAACACCTTGGCTTTACCAATGAGTTACGAAAAATTACCCAAATTATGAAGAAAGACAGAATATTTTAATTTACATTTACTGCATAGTAAGTTTTCGTTTAGGCAAAGGTCTCTCTCTCTCTCTCTCTCTCTCTCTCTCTCTCTCTCTCTCTCTCTCTCTCTCTCTCTCTCAATGTCATAAGTATAAAAGAATATACTGATTAAGGATAGTTCTCTTTATCTCTCTTTCCCCAAATAAGAAAAAAGGCAAAAATGAAGAGAGTAATTTTTAAAAGAAATACCATTCGAACATCCGAGGAAAGAGAAAAACAGTCATGGCTTCTACGTCAATGTTTTAATCGTTGCATTGTAGACCTATTTGACATTACAGCTTTTGCTTCAATATGTTTTAAACGTTGCATTGTAGACCTATTTCACATTACAGCTTCTGCATCTACATGTTTTAAACATTGTATAGTAGACCTATATGACATTACATCTACTGCATCAATAGAGCGTTGCATTGAGGCCTACCTGACATTACAGTCGGCAGAAACATCGTTGCTTTTGTGCATTATTCTAAAATCCAGTATTTATATTCCTCCTGCGTTTCTTCAGTAGCAGCATGTAAGATCTATTTTAGTGTACAAACGATGACGCAATTTCCCCTTAATTTAGACAACTTTAGATTCTGAAGAAAAAAAAATTAAGAGAAACTATTTTATTGAAGTAAGTTTTTCAGGAATTAAAATGACCAGTTTTAATATCTTATATATTTTAAAGAGTTTGAATTAAAATTCATTATATATATCATCATCATCTTCTACGCCCATTGACGCAAAGGGCCCCGGTTACATTTCGCCAGTCGTCTCTATCTTGAGCTTTTAAATCTATACTTCTTCCTTCGTCATCTCCTCTCCTGCTTCACACTTCACATTCTGTAAAATTGAAGTTTCCAAAGAATTGTATCAAACATGATCTACTGATATTGTTTGGACCTTATACAGTCATAATTACGAACAAACAACAGTTATAGTGAAATCTTGGAAATTATTTGTGACTGTTCGATGGATATTCAAGTTAAGGGAGGGAAATATTTATAGGCCTAACAAATATGGAGTATTGCAGTTGACGGTGAAAAGTCTTTTATCTTTAGAGCACATCCCAGTGACACGGTGTTCAGACTAAATTTCCGACCCCTGAAAGATTGACATGATATTTTTCTTGTATATAGCAATATGTTTTGATCGTTTTATAATTCTTGCAACACACCAGAGAACCCGCTGCTTCCTCATAAGCTATTGCTGAGCCATAATTGAAAACAAGGTTCCTAACAGCTATACTCTCATTGCAAAGCATTGACTCTAGAAGAGTGTAGCTATTCAAGTAACTGTCACCTTCTTTCGACGTCATTATCCCCATTGTATTACAGGGTCGGCCGCCCGAGTCAACTCTCGCCATCTATTTATTTGATTTTCCTCTTTTGTACAGTATATTAACACAAAATTTTAATCAATAATATTATAAATAAACTTTTTTTTTTTAATCATATTTAAATAGAAATAGTGTTATTCAGTTTTATCATTTAAAAGTTAATAGCGATTTATATTGTATTGACTCAAAAATTAAGCGAAGGAAAAATGAGCTTTAACCAGAGAGGAATCTGATATAGTACTATTTTGCGGTCGTCACAGTACCCAATAACTCTCGCAATAGCATCAGCGGGTAGCCTACCCTTGGCCGTAAAAATACTGATTTATTTGCTAAAAAAAATTCTAAAATTCATAAATAGCTATAATGATGATTATTACTAGAGGCAACTAGATTCTTAATTATTAACCTTCATAAGAAATTATGAATTTATCAACAAATCTATAAACTTTGCATAAAATGTTTGAGTCTTCTTAAATAGAGAATAATTTCCGACAAGTAATGGCAGTGATGTCTGTATCGTCCTGGATAACCTAAAGTAAAGAGACTCGGGTTTTCCGAGAGTCCTGGGTCGGGTCAAGCCCTAAGAAATCGACTCCGTTGAGGATCCTTCCTCTTGGGTGTCTTCCGATTCAGGACTACCTCTCGGTTTGGGGTTCCGAGACAGGCAGGATAGAAAGAGAGTATCCTGTCACTGACGTCCCCCGGTTATCCAGCAAAACAGCAACAGGCTTTCTTTGGTCTGTTGTTGAATTCATTCTCTCTCTCTCTCTCTCTCTCTCTCTCTCTCTCTCTCTCTCTCTCTCTCTCTCTCTCTCCATTAACTCTTTCTTATTCTTTTCTTCCTGTACTAATACAGGGTACAGGGGAAGGATGGGGGGAGGGGGGGTTAACGTGAACAGTATGCAGCCAGACTGTTGATATTTATTTTTGCATCGGACAGCGTTGAACATAACTTCTCACTTAGTAATAAATCTTATATTTCACTTTGTAAACATGTACATGTATGAAACAAAGTTGGTGAACTGTTATGAAAAATTTTATTATTGAAAAAATATTAGATCGTTAAAACAATCGTGCTACAATACCCCCCCAAAAAAAAATCGTTAATGAGGCACAAATCCCTCTGAACACAGTGGTTCCGTGAAACTGTTTCTGGAACTGCCTGTGTAGGTATTCATTCTGGTATTAATGTCAAGCAATTTATTACTTGACATATATTTATATATATATATATATATATATATATATATATATATATATATATATATATATGTATATATATATATGTATATATATATATAGTGTATATATATATATATATATATATATATATATATATATAGACTTTGTCGTGAATTAGAAAAGGTTAAAACCAATGGATTATGTGCTCTCATTTCATCTAGTCTTCCTTCCACATGCGCATATTCTGACAAATAGCCCAACCATAGTTTCTTTCCAATATTGTACTTTCAAATTTATCTCTAATAATGAGAGCAAGGGTAAACTTACAGCGATGATGTTTGTGACCTGTGCAAAGAAAGTAATACACAGCATTTTGGAACGTGGAGAGAACGAGTTACAAAAGCGGATATGATGTACAAGTTTAGAAGACGGACATGAAACAAGGAAATGGTTGGAAAAGCAAATTAGGTTACCATAAGTAATTTCATCTCAACCGAATTTGGGGTAAAATGGAATAATAGCATTATTCTTAAACTTTCATCAAGAGAGACAGTTGTTTATAGTCAAAGAAAACTATTATTTCTTGGTAAAGGTCTAAGACCACTATAAATGTTTTAGGCTAAGCATAAAACGTAGCTTTTATTGATAATAATAATAATAATAATTATAATGTTGAGAAAAACTGCACGCACAATACCCATCAAAATAATTTCACAATATATCGTCATTCTAAATATCTATGTGATTTTTTAACTATAAAACCTTTAAAATCTTAATTATATTCCGAAATTAATGTGAATTATACTTTTATAGAAATAATATATATTTATTAGGAGATTGAATTATTCATATAAGGAATAACTAATTATATATGTTATTTTGTCACTGAAATCGAGACGATAATTTGCTTTTGTGCAAGTTGCTCGGAGTGAGAGGAGCAGCAACGAGAAACGGGTAGAGGTAATCCCAAGTGTTTCAAGTATCTATAGACAATTTAAATACGTTAATTAAAGAATAAAATCATTTAGATCAAAGCCACAGATAAGGGGAAAAGGAAGAGCGCCACAAATAGAAAAAAAAAATAGAAAATGGCTTAATAAGCAAGTATGAATAACATTCAGTTAACCGTCAGCTGCCCAACGTATCCGTAAGACTGAATCTTTTCTTGCCACTTCTTTCGGTTGAAGAAGATTCTTCAAATGATGCTACATCAAAACATAGAAACCTCGCCATGTTTTCCTATTAAATTTTTTCAACTCTTTTGGGCCAAGGATTAGGCTACGTCAACGAGATTTCAAATTTGATTTTTCACTTTTCCTGTCATTACTATTATCATTTTTTCCAACAGGGGTTGCAGCAGATTAAGCGAGGATAGAAAAGCAAAAGCACCACCTCTAGAGCCTCCTCAACCATCATGGCACCGATGATCCTCCAGTATTAAACATAAAATGTTTACTTAACCAAGATCTGTAGACCTTACTAAAGACCTTGGCTTTATCAATGAGTTACGAAAAAAAAAAAACCTGAAAAAAGAAAGTCACTATGAAGAGATAGCGTTTCCTTCGTGGTGTCAAAGTCCCAGACGGATGAGATGCCATTTTTCTTTTAGTCTGTCAC
>NC_090740.1:27331894-27384394 GCF_036898095.1 Palaemon carinicauda
AATTTGAAATGGGCCTATATGAATTTAGCTCGTTTACATCACCTTTCCCTTTGTAAATTGGTTTGATCAACGCAGTTTTTTCACAGCTAGGAAAACAGGATTGCGATATACTTAGGTTAATTATGTTCAGGTAAATATTATATACGACTTGTTTGTTTGGAGCTTCACTTATTGAACTGTTTGGGAAAGGGTCGTTTCCATAATATGTATTCTTCATCTCTCTCATAACCTTTAACAAGTCGCACATATTTATTTCCTTAAATTTTATTAACTTCTTTCCCTCCTTCACTGGCATAGCTGACTGTCCTTCCAAGTGATTTTTGGGGAAGCCTCTATAGATTTTATCAATTTTTTCACTAAAGAATATAGCAAAACTTTCTGCACAAACATTGTCAGGCAAGACATATTTTTTCTTTAATCCCATCAAATCATCAAGGTTTTTGTGAAAGTCCTTCATGTTATTAGTTTTTTTACATTCGCCGTTGTAGAATTTTCTTTTTGTTTTTTCTAACAGGATGTTATAGTCATTTCTGGCCTTATTATATAGATTTCTGGCTTGTAAGGATTTGGCTCTTTTCCATCTACCTTCCATCTTACGTCTGTGTCTTTTTGCTTTTAATAGCTCACTATTATACCATCTAACATTTTCGCGTACAACTATTTGTTTGTTCTTTATGGGACACATGGTATCGTACATTTTTCCAAAATTGTCGTTGTATTTCTTGGTATAGCACCCAACACATTCTATGTCTACCATATGTTCACATTGTGTGTTCACACAAGACATTTGCGCTACACTAGCTTCAATAAAATTCTCAGCATCAAAATTTTCCCGTTCCCTATATGTGATCCATTTTTCCAATACTCTGGTGCAATTTATATTAACATTAAAGGTGATGAGTTTATGTGTTTTTGAACTCTCAAAGTCTGGTTCCACTTCAAGGTTTTTTATTAGGTCTGAGTCTTTTCCACATATGACAAAGTCGAGTGTATGACCACCTACTGACGTTGATACCAAAACACTGTTTATTAAATTAAACATCTCAAATACTTCCTTGAGTTCTTTAGCCTTATTATCATTTTCATCATCTACCCAACAGTTGAAGTCTCCACCAATTAATGTATTTTTAATATCGTCCACCACACCCACAAGAATACTAAATTCTTCAATGAATTTAGTCATATTACTCGCTGGTGGTCTATATAATGATATCATATTCAATACCTTATTGTTTCTTGTCAGTTTTAAACAGATATATTCAAACGTTTCAAATACTATTTCATTCATGATAGAAACCCTAGAGAAAGTTTTCGACACAAAGACACCCACTCCTCCTCCAGTTTTGTCCTTTCTTGGTACGTGGTAGAAATCATGAGTACACGGCGTCATCTCCTGAATCTTTGAGTTATCACTAATATTTCCCTGCAACCAAGTTTCCGTTAATAAGCATAAATCTAATTCCATTTCGTTAATAAGATTTCTAATCTTTATGGTTTTATTCCCCACCGATTGAATATTTATCAGACCACACTTAACCAATGGGCTAGACTCCATGATCGGTTCTATTTTTTATCCTGGTAAGCTCCTCCTTGTATACTTTACAGTTATCGTCATATGTCTTATGATTCGTATCATTGTAATTCCTCATTGTGCAGTTATGACACTTTAACGTATTTACAGTACAATCCGTGGTTCGATGATCCTGGCTACACTTGGCACATACCTGAGTCTTGCTACAATTTTCAGCAGTATGACCAAATTCCTGGCATTTATAACACTGAAATACATTGTAGGAATCATAGATTTTACAGCATCCTCCAAGCGTGGTATATACTCTATCATCTCTTTTACGGAAGACTTTCCTGATAGTTGGACTACACTTTATAATGACGTGTAATTTACCGCTTTGTCTTGATTTAAACTTCCTGATCAATTTAAAGTCTTCTTCATTTTCACATATATCATTCAACCATTCATTCTTCTCCATTATACTGGCAATTATATCATCTTCATTTTCATCAATATTGCAGACCTTGATCTTCGGTTTAAGTAGATCCTTTTTATCTACTTCAACCTTAATGTCATTCTTGACCTCTTCTAAGTAATTTTTAGCCTTTTCTAACCCAGTTTTATCCGCAAAATTAACTACCAAGTGGCCTTGTTTAGAGGTTTTGACCTGTTCGACATTCGTGGTTATCTTCTTCATGATAGTTTTCTTGATATCTGAAGCCTTCTTATTTTCCTCCGTAGATTTTATAACCAAAGTGTTTCTTGATTTCAACTTACTTGCATATGTAGTCTTGGTCACATTCTCTTTTTCGTATTCCATAAGTTTCTCTTTCAGCTCGACAATTTCTTGACGCATATCCATGTATTGAGCAGTTATCATATCCATAAAACCAGACATCTGTTGTTGTACATTTACCTTCATCTCTTCTATGATGATGCTTAGTCTCGTCATGTCATCAACACATGCAGACTCAACACATTTTGGACATTTATAAATGATGTTCCTGCTTTTTAAAAGAGTACTTGTACCATCCCTTAAATTAGAGCAAGCTACTTCATCATGGTACCATCTTCGGCATTGATCACATTGTATCCCATCATCGACATAGGACTCACAGTGCCCACACATGCCATGATTGCCTCCGTCATCACATTCTTCATAAGCTGCTGCCATTATATTTTCCTCTTTTCCTTGGAGTACCGTGTCGATTTCAGTCACAAATAGATCGAGATCATTCACGGGATTACGTCTTCCTTTTCGTTTTCTAAGGAAGGACATATTGAATCATTTTTCAATGAACTTTTCAAGTAGCCCCACCCCAACGCAAAAATGCTGGGCCAGGCCTTTCACTACAGACTTCACATACAAGGGAACCACTGATTTTTAGCACTATATTTCACTAATATCAATACTAGCAAACACCTACAAAGAGATTTTTCATAGTATAAACAACGAGATACACAATGATTCCGTTTAAAGCCAGATTCGATACAGAGCATTGAAACACACGTCCACACCCGCGGACTTGCAATTACCAGAAATAATATATATTTATTAGGAGGTTTCATTATTTCTATGTGGTATAACTAATTGTATAAGCAATTTTGTCCCTGAAATCGAGGCGATAATTTGCTTCTGTGCAAGTTGCTCGGAGTGAGAGGAGCAGCAACAAGCAAGGAGCAGAGGTAATCTCAAGTGTTTCAAGTATCTGTAGACAATTTAAATACGCTAATTAAAGAATAAAATCAGTTAGATCAAAGCCCCAGATGGGGAAAAAAAAAGATAAGCGTCAAAAAAAAAAAAAAATGTAAAATGGCTTATTATGCGAGTTTGTACAACAGCCAGTTAACCGTCAACTGCCTAACGTATTCGTAGGACTGAGTCCTTTTTTTGCCACCTCGTTCGGCTGAAGAAGATTCTTCAAATGCTCCTATATCAAAGCATAAAAGCCTCGTCATGTTTTCCCTTTAAATGTTTTCAACTCTTTTGGGCCATCGATTAGACTACGTCGACAAGATTTCAATTTTGATTTTTCACTTTTTCTGTCATTATTATTGTCATTATTTCCAACTGGCATTGTAGCTTAGCAAATAATAATAATAATAATAATAATAATAATAATAATAATAATAATAATAATAATAAGAACTGAGGTTGCAGCCTATTAAGTAAAGATAGAAAAGCAAAAGCACCACCTCTAGAGCCTCCTCAACCATCACGGGACCAATTATCCTCTTGTATCAAACATAAAACCTTTACTTAACCTAGATCTATAGACCTTGATAAACACCTTGGCTTTACCAATGAGTTACGAAAAATTACCCAAATTATGAAGAAAGACAGAATATTTTAATTTACATTTGCTGCATAGTAAGTTTTCGTTTAGGCAAAGGCATTCTCTCTCTCTCTCTCTCTCTCTCTCTCTCTCTCTCTCTCTCTCTCTCTCTCTCTCTCTCTCTCTCTCAATGTCATAAGTATAAAAGAATATACTGATTAAGGATAGTTCTCTTTATCTCTCTTTCCCCAAATAAGAAAAAAGGCAATAATGAAAAGAGTAATTTTTTCAAGAAATAGCATTCGAATATCCGAAGAAAGAGAAAAACAGAGTCATGGCTTCTACATCAATGTTTTAAGCGTTGCATTGTAGACCTATTTGACATTACAGCTTTTGCATCAATATGTTTTAAACGTTGCATTGTAGACCTATCTGACATTAATGCTTCTACATCTACATGTTTTAAACATTGTATAGTAGACCTATATGACATTACAGCTACTGCATCAATAGAGCGTTGCATTGAGGCTTACCTGACATTACAGTCGGCAGAAACATCGTTGCTTTTGTGCAGTATTCTAAAATCCAGTATCTATATTTTTCCTGCGTTTCTTCAGTAGCAGCATGTAAGATCTATTTTAGTGTACAAACGATTACGCATTTTCCCCTTAATTTAGACAACTTCAGATTCTGAAAAAAAAAAAAAATTAAGTAAGAGAAACTATTTTATTGAAGTAACTTTTTCAGGAATTAAAATGACCAGTTTTAATATCTTATATATTTTAAAGAGTTTGAATCAAAATTCATTATATATATCATCATCATCTACGCCCATTGACGCAAAGGGCCCCGGTTACATTTCGCCAGTCGTCTCTATCTTGAGCTTTTAAATCAATACTTCTCCATTCATCATCTCCTACTTCATACATCACATTCTGTAAAATTGAAGTTTCAAAAGAATTGTATCAAACATGGTCTACTGATATTGTTTGGACCTTAGACAGTCATAATTACGAACAAACAAGTTATAGAGAAATCTTGGAAATTATTTGTGACTGTTCGATGGATATTCAAGTTAGGGAAGGGAAATATTTATAGGCCTAACAAATATGGAGTATTGCAGTTGAGGGTGAAAAGTCCTTTATCTTTAGAGCACATCTCAGTGACACAGTGTTCAGACTAAATTTCCGACCCCGGAAAGGTTGACATATTTTTCTTGTATATAATAATATGTTTTAATCGTTTAAGACTTCTTGCAACACACCAGAGAACCCGCTGCTTCCTAATAAGCTATTGCTGAGCCATAATTGAAAACAAGGTTCCTAACAGCTATACTCTCATTGCAAAGCATCGACTCTAGAAGAGTTTAGCTATTCAAGTAACTGTCTGCTTCTTTCGACGTCATTATCCCCATTGTATAACAGGGTCAGCCACCCGAGTCAACTCTCACCATCTATCAATAATATTATAAATAAACTATTTTTTGGAATCATATTTAAATAGCAATAGTGTTATTCAGTTTTGTCATTTAAAAGTTAATAGAGATTCATATTGTGTTGACTCAAAAATTAGACAAAGGAAAAATGAGCTTTAACCAGAGAGGAATCTGATATAGTACTATTTTGCGGTCGTCACAGTACCCAATAACTCTCGCAATGGCATCAGCGGGTGTCTACCCTCGGCCACAAAAATACTGATTTATTTGCTAAAAAAAAATTCTAAAATTCATAAATAGCTATTATGATGATTATTACTAAAGGCAACTACTATGAGATTCAGGGCCTCTGTAACACGGTTTTTTTGACTTTGCTCCTTATCAAAGCATCGGATGTTGCTGAAAGTTCACATATGTATATTTTACAGCCACACACAAATTTTGTCAGCATTATCAATAACCTAAACCCGATGGTTTTAATTTTCATAGAGTAAAAATTATCTAGCCGACGCCATGGCCAGTGATAACAAGCCAAGAGTCGAAAACATTCATTACGTAAGCAATGTAAACACCTTTTGACAAAATTTTGCCCCGCCCATCCACCAGACACCCATTCACCTTGTTCCATCGGCTCTGAAACCCATAACAGTCAAGAATGGCTAACAGGATTTGGAATTGCCCCCGTGGTTGCAAAACTGCATTTGTCTTACGACTTGCAACTTTATACAGTCAAGAGAAAGCCCGTGGCCATATTTACTATAGCCTGAATAGGTAATTATTCAGTTTCTAGTTTAAATCCAATGTTTATGGTCTGATTTGTATTTAGCGTAACATGATTATAATACTTGTAATGTCATTCAGGCTTTTGAACATTTCCATTAACTATTGACTATGCCACCAAGAGAGAGAGAAAGAGAGATATTGTTTGTAAACAGTCTTTATATAACTATTTTTGTTAAAATAAGAATTTTGTGCTAAACTCTCCATCAGACCAACGGATCATCCGATATAATTTTTTCTTCTTCTTCTAAGGCCGTACGACTGTGTTGGCTATGTTTTGGCCATGACTGCATTTTGTAAATAAATCAGGAATAGTTTTAGGAGTTTTATTTGTACATCTAATGGGAATTTATAGAAGTAAAGTGAACATAATTCATTTATCCTTTAAAATAATTACTACATGTAGCAAAACAAATAATAGTAAAGAGGAAAATGCAATGAAGGAATGATACCATACTTTATCTTTAGCTTCAACATCGGCAATAACATACCCAGTTGCCATAATTTGTCAGCTTAACGAAATAACTTATCATCTAATGTTAAACTTCATGTCTGAGGAGGTCATGGCTTATTGCACAGTGAAAAAATATGGCAAAGACTTTATGAATGGCGGAACGATACATAAATGTGGGTGGGGTATCTGTGCTAGCGTAGTAATACTACTGTAGCAGTAGTGCCGCAACAGTAGTATACATGAATTAAACGTTTACGCCAACTGCTGGGATCCTTGAGGATCATTTAGCACTTCTTAAAACTACTCGAGAAATGAGTTTTTTATAGTCAGAATTTAAATTTTCTGATCCAACAATGCCCATGATAGCCTTCAGTGTTATCCTGAATTATAACCAGGCCAAAGTGGGTGGAGCTTCATTGTGTCATCATTCTGACGATAATTATTGGTGAAGGTTTAAAGCCAAAATACGGTACCGGCTATTTTTTTTTCCCCAGTAAATAGGTAGGTAGATAGACAATAAATAAAAATTGCTTGACATTGGATATAGCAGTTATCAAATCAAGCTTGTCTACTACGTTTTTGAAAATTACCAACTATACCCTACACCTTGTCAATCTGATTGTGACCTATAAAGTAGACTGTAATTTCTTAGGAAACTTATTTTGGGAGTTAGACTAATAATCGAGGTTTTTTTGTATTTATTAACATTTTTTGTTGGTTTGTTCATTATGATAATTATTATTGGAGAGGTTTCAGAGTTCATAAAGGTGTACTGCTTTGCTTTTATTTAAACTTTTGTGTCATTGTTGGCAGAGGTATAGCCTTCGTTACGTATGGCCAATCATCGACCGAGAAAGAGGGAAGAAATGCCATCATAAGTTACGTAACGAGTGCATTCGAAACCTTTTCTCTGAGTAAGTTGGCCCGTCTTCAAAAAACGTCACTTTTACATTATAAGTACCAAATTTATTCAACCTACGTAATGCAGAATATAGTCAAAATTTATGTGTAGATATAATGTGCTTTCTGAAGAAGCGTTATATTTATGAAATTCATAGATAAAAAAATTATTGCGAAAAAACCGTGTTACAGAGGCCCTGAATCTCATAGTAGATTCTTAATTATTAACCCTTATAAGAAATTATGAATTTATCAACAAATCTATAAACTTTGCATAAAATGTTTGAGTCTTCTTAAATAGAGAATATTTTCCGACAAGTAATGGCAGTGATGTCTGTATCTTCCTGGATAACCTGAAGTAAAGAGACTCGGGTTTTCCGAGAGTCCTGGGTCGGGTCAAGCCCTAAGAAATCGACTCCGTTGAGGATCCTTCCTCTTGGGTGTCTTCCGATTCAGGACTACCTCTCGGTTTGGGGTTCCGAGACAGGCAGGATAGAAAGAGAGTATCCTGTCACTGACGTCCCCCGGTTATCCAGCAAAACAGCAACAGGCTTTCTTTGGTCTGGTGTTGAATTCTCTCTCTCTCTCTCTCTCTCTCTCTCTCTCTCTCTCTCTCTCTCTCTCTCTCTCTCTCTCTCTCTCTCTCTCTCTCTCTCTCACCATTAACTCTTTCTTATTCTTTTCTTCCTGTACTAATATAGGGCACAGGGGAAGGGGGGGGGGGGGTTTAATGCGAACAGTATGCAACCAGACTGTTGATATTTATTTTTGCATTGGACAAGCGTTGAACATAACTTCTCACTTAGTAATAAATCTTATATTTCACTTTGTAAACATGTACATGTATGAAACAAAGTTGGTGAACTGTTATGAAAAATTTTATTATTGAAAAAATATTAGATCGTTAAAACAATCGTGCTACAATACAAAAAAAAAAAAAAAAAAAAAAAATCGTTAATGAAGCACAAATCCCTCTGAACACCGTGGTTCCGTGAGACTATTTCTGGAACTGCCTGTGTAGATATTCATTCTGGTATTAATGTCAGGCAATTTATTGCTTGACATATATATATATATATATATATATATATATATATATATATATATATATATATATATATATATATATATACATATATATATACATATATATACATATATATATATACATATATATATACATATATATATATATATATATATATATATATATATATATATATATAGACTTTGTCGTGAATTAGAAAAGGTTAAAACCAATGGATTATGTGCTCTCATTTCATCTAGTCTTCCCTCCACATGCGCATATTCTGACAAATAGCCCAACCATAGTTTCTTTCCAATATTGTATTTTCAAATTTATCTCTAATAATGAGAGCAAGGGTAAACTTACAGCGATGATGTTTGTGACCTGTGCAAAGAAAGTAATACACAGCATTTTGGAACGTGGAGAGAACGAGTTACAAAAGTGGATATGATGTACAAGTTTAGAAGACGGCCATGAAACAAGGAAATGGTTGGAAAAGCAAATTAGGTTACCATAACTAATTTCATCTCAACCGAATTTGGGGTCAAATGGAATAATAGAATTATTCTTAAACTTTCATCAAGAGAGACAGTTGTTTATAGTCAAAGAAAACTATGATTTCTTGGTAAAGGTCTAAGACCACTATAAATGTTTTAGGCTAAGCATAAAACGTAGCTTTTATTGATTATGATAATGGTTGATACCAAAAATAAATGAGAAAAATAACAAATATTATAATGTTGAAAAAAACTGCAAGCACAATACCCATCAAAATAATTTCACAATATATCGTCATTCTAAATATCTATGTAATTTTCTAATTATAAAACCTTTAAAATCTTAATTATATTCCGAAATTAATTTGAATTATACTTTTATAGAAATAATATATATTTATTAGGAGATTTAATTATTCATATAAGGAATAACTAATTATATATGCTATTTTGTCACTGAAATCGAGGAGATAATTTGCTTCTGTGTAAGTTGCTCGGAGTGAGAGGAGCAGCAACGAGAAAGGGGTAGAGGTAATCCCAAGTGTTTCAAGTATCTATAGACAATTTAAATACGCTAATTAAAGAATAAAATCAGTTAGATCAAAGCCACAGATAAGGGGAAAAGGAAGAGCGCCACAAATAGAAAAAAAGAATAGAAAATGGCTTAATAAGCAAGTTTGAATAACATTCAGTTAACCGTCAGCTGCCCAACGTATTCGTAAGACTGAGTCTTTTCTTGCCACTTCTTTCGGTTGAAGAAGATTCTTCAAATGATGCTATATCAAAACATAGAAACCTCGCCATGTTTTCCTTTTAAATTTTTTCAACTCTTTAGGGCCAAGGATAAGGCTACGTCAACGAGATTTCAAATTTGATTTTTCACTTTTCCTGTCATTACTATTATCATTTTTTCCAACAGGGGTTGCAGCAGATTAAGCGAGGATAGAAAAGCAAAAGCACCACCTCTAGAGCCTCCTCAACCATCATGGCACCGATGATCCTCCAGTATCAAACATAAAGTTTTCACTTAACCAAGATCTGTAGACCTTACTAAAGACCTTGATTTTATCAATGAGTTACAAAAAAAAACCTGAAAAAAGAAAGTCACTATGAAGAGATAGCGTTTCCTTCGTGGTGTCAAAGTCCCAGACGGATGAGATGCCATTTTTCTTTTAGTCTGTCACAATAATCATATCTCCTAAAGACAGATTATCTTAATTTACATTTGCTGCATAGTAAGTTTTCATTCAGGTGAAGGCATACTAATTTTTAAAAAAAATACCATTAGAACATCCGAGGAAAGAGAGAAAACGGAGTCGTGGCTTCTACAATACATCAATATGTTTTAAACGTTGCATTGTAGGCCTATCTGACATTATAGCTTCTGCATCTACATGTTTTCAACGTTCAATTGTAGGCCTATATGACATTACAGCTTCTGCAGCTATAGAGCGTTGCATTGAAAGGCCTACCTGACATTACCGGCACATCGTTGATTTTGTGCAGTATTCTAAAATCAAGCATTTATATCCCTCTTGCGTTTCTTCAGTAGCAGCAGATATGATCTATTTCAGCGTACAAACGATTACGCAATTTCCCAGAAATTTAGACAACTTCAGATTCCGAGGGAAAAAATAATTAAGAGAAACTATTTTGATGAGGTACTTTTCATGAATTAAACTGACCAGTTTTATTATTTTTATATTTTAAAGAGTTTGAATTAAAATTCATTATATATATAGTCATCCTCTTTTCCTAGGCCTATTATAGGCCCCGGTTACATTTCGCCAGTCGTCTCTATCTTGAGCTTTTAAATCAATACTTCTCCATTCATCATCTCCTACTTCATACATCATATGCTGTAAAATTGAAGTTTCCAAAGAACTGTATCAAACATGGTCTACTGATATTGTTTGGACTTTAGACAGTCATAATTACAAACAAATAATAGTTATATTGAAATCTTGGAAATTATTTGAGACTGTTCGATAGATATTCTAGGCTGGATATTCATGTTAAGGAATGGAAATGTTTATAGGCCTAACAAATATGGAGTATTGAATTTGAGGGTGAAAAGTCTTTTATCTTTAAAGCACATCTCAGTGACAGTGTTTTCAGAATAAACTTCCGACCCCTGAAAGGTCGACTTAATATTGGTCTTGTAAATAATATGTTTTAATCGTTTAAGACTTCTTGCAACACACCAGAGAGCCCGCTGCTTCCTAATAAGCTATTGCTGAGCCATAATTGAAAACAAGGTTCCTAACAGCTATACTCTCATTGCAAAGCATCAACTCTAGAAGAGTTTAGCAATTCAAGTAACTGTCTGCTTCTTTCGACCTTATTATCCACATTGTATAACAGGGTCGGCCGCTCGAGTCAACTCTCTGAATGTATTTATTTGATTTACCTCTTTTGTACTTTACATTAACACCAAGGTTTTATCAATGATTTTATAAGTAAACTATTTTTTTGAAATCATATTTAAATAGAAATAGTGCTATTCAGTTTTGTCCTTCAAAAGTTAATAGAGAGATTCATATTGTGTTGACTCGAAAATTAAATAAAGGGAAAATGTGCTTTATCCAGCGAGGGATCTGACAGTACCCAATAACTTTCGCAATAGTATCAGCGGGTGCCTCCCACTGGCCATCAAAAAACTGACTTATTTGCTAAAAAAAATATTTAAAATTCATAAATAGCTATAATGATGATCACCATGAAAGGTAACTAAATTCTTAATTATCAAACTTTATAAAAAAATATGAATTTATCAACAAATCTAAAAACTTTGCATAAAATTTTTGAGTCTTCTCAAATGGAAAATATTTTTCGACAAGTAATGGCAGTAATGTCTGTATCGTCCTGGATAACCTAAAGTAAAGAGACTCGGGTTTTCCGAGAGTCCTGGGTCGGGTCAAGCCCTAAGAAATCGACTCCGTTGAAGATCCTTCCTCTTGGGTGTCTTCCGATTCAGGACTACCTCTCGGTTTGGGGTTCCGAGACAGGCAGGATAGAAAGAGAGTATCCTGCCACTGACGTCCCCCGGTTATCCAGCAAAACAGCAACAGGCTTTCTTTGGTCTGGTGTTGAATTCATTCTCTCTCTCTCTCTCTCTCTCTCTCTCTCTCTCTCTCTCTCTCTCTCTCTCTCTCTCTCTCTCTCTCTCATCATTAACTCTTTCTTATTCTTTTCTTCCTGTACTAATACAGGGCACAGGAGAAGGGGGGGGGAGGTTAACGTGAACAGTATGCAGCCAGACTGTCGATATTTATTTTTGCATTGGACAAGCGTTGAATATAACTTGTCACTTAGTAATAAATCTTATATTTCACTTTGTAAACATGTACATGTATGAAACAAAGTTGGTGAACTGTTATGAAAAATTTTATTATTGAAAAAATATGAGATCGTTAAAACAATCGTGCTACAATACAAAAAAAAAATCGTTAATGAAGCACAAATCCCTCTGAACACCGTGATTCCGTGAGACTATTTCTGGAACTGCCTGTGTAGATATTCATTCTGGTATTAATGTCAAGCAATTTATTGCTTGAAATATATATATATATATATATATATATATATATATATATATATATACGGTGTGTGTATATATATATATATAATATATATATATATATATATATATATATATATATATATATAGACTTTGTCGTGAATTAGAAAAGGTTAAAACCAATGGATTATGTGCTCTCATTTCATCTAGTCTTCCCTCCACATGCGCATATTCTGACAAATAGCCCAACCATAGTTTCTTTCCAATATTGTATTTTCACATTTATCTCTAATAATGAGAGCAAGGGTAAACTTGCAGCAATGATGTTTGTAACCTGTGCAAAGAAAGTAATTTTGGAACGTGGAGAGAACGAGTTACAAAAGCGGATATGATGTACAAGTTTAGAAGACGGCCATGAAACAAGGAAATGGTTGGAAAAGCAAATTAGGTTACCATAACTAATTTCATCTCAACCGAATTTGGGGTCAAATGGAATAATAGAATTATTCTTAAACTTTCATCAAGAGAGACAGTTGTTTATAGTCAAAGAAAACTATTATTTCTTGGTAAAGGTCTAAGACCACTATAAATGTTTTAGGCTAAGCATAAAACGTAGCTTTTATTGATTATGATAATGGTTGATACCAAAAATAAATAAGAAAAATAACAAATATAACAATGTTGAAAAAAACTGCAAGCACAATACCCATCAAAATAATTTCACAATATATCGTCATTCTAAATATCTATGTGATTTTTTTAACTATAATTCCTTTAAAATCTTAATTATATTCTGAAATTAATGTGAATTATACTTTTATAGATATAATATATATTTATTATGAAATTTAGTTATTCATATTAGGAATAACTGATTATATATGTTATTTTGTCACTGAAATCGAGACGATAATTTGCTTCTGTGCAAGTTGCTCGGAGTGAGAGGAGCAGCAACGAGAAACGGGTAGAGGTAATCCCAAGTGTTTCAAGTATCTATAGACAATTTAAATACGTTAATTAAAGAATAAAATCAGTTAGATCAAAGCCACAGATAAGGGGAAAAGGAAGAGCGCCACAAATAGAAAAAAAAGAATAGAAAATGGCTTAATAAGCAAGTTTGAATAACATTCAGTTAACCGTCAGCTGCTCAACGTATTCGTAAGACTGAGTCTTTTCTTGCAACTTCTTTCGGTTGAAGAAGATTCTTCAAATGATGCTACATCAAAACATGAAAACCTCACCATGTTTTCCTTTTAAATTTTTTCAACTCTTTTATGCCAAGGATTAGGCTACGTCAACGAGATTTCAAATTTGATTTTTCACTTTTCCTGTCATTACTATTATCATTTTTTCCAACAGGGGTTGCAGCAGATTAAGCGAGGATAGAAATGCAAAAGCACCACATCTAGAGCCTCCTCAACCATCATGGCACCGATGATCCTCCAGTATCAAACAAAATTTTTACTCAACCAAGATCTGTAGACCTTACTAAAGACCTTGGCTTTATCAATGAGTTACGAAAAAAAAAACCTGAAAAAAGAAAGTTACTATGAAGAGATAGCGTTTCCTTCGTGGTCTCAAAGTCCCAGACGGATGAGATGCCATTTTTCTTTTAGTCTGTCACAATAATCATATCTCCTAAAGACAGATTATCTTAATTTACATTTGCTACATAGTTAGTTTTCATTTAAGTGAAGGCATACTAATTTTTAAAATAAATACCATTAAAACATCCGAGGAAGAGAAAACGGAGTTGTGGCTTTTACAATATATCAATATGTTTTAAACGTTGCATTGTAGGCCTATCTGACATTATAGCTTCTGCATCTACATGTTTTCAACGTTGAATTGTAGGCCTATATGACATTACAGCTTCTGCAGCTATAGAGCGTTGCATTGTAAGGCCTACCTGACATTACCGGCACATCGTTGATTTTGTGCAGTATTCTAAAATCAAGCATTTATATCCCTCTTGCGTTTCTTCAGTAGCAGCAGATATGATCTATTTCAGCGTACAAACGATTACGCAATTTCCCAGAAATTTAGACAACTTCAGATTCCGAGGGAAAAAATAATTAAGAGAAACTATTTTGATGAGTTACTTTTCATGAATTAAACTGACCAGTTTTATTATTTTTATATTTTAAAGAGTTTGAATTAAAATTCATTATATATATGGTCATCCTCTTTTCCTAGGCCTATTATAAGGCCCCGGTTACATTTCGCCAGTCGTCTCTATCTTGAGCTTTTAAATCAATACTTCTCCATTCATCATCTCCTACTTCATACATCACATTATGTAAAATTGAAGTTTCCAAAGAACTGTATCAAACATGGTCTACTGATATTGTTTGGACTTTAGACAGTCATAATTACAAACAAACAATAGTTATAGTGAAATCTTGGAAATTATTTGAGACTGTTCGATGGATATTCTAGGCTGGATATTCAAGTTAAGGAATGGAAATGTTTATAGGCCTAACAAATATGGAGTATTGAAGTTGAGGGTGAAAAGTCTTTTATCTTTAAAGCACATCTCAGTGACAGAGTGTTCAGACTAAACTTCCGACCCCTGAAAGGTCGACTTGATATTGTTCTTGTAAATAATATGTTTTAATTGTTTAAGACTTCTTGCAATACACCAGAGAACCCGCTGCTTCCTAATGAGCTATTGCTGAGCCATAATTGAAAACAAGGTTCCTAACAGCTATACTCTCATTGCAAAGCATCGACTCTAGAAGAGTTTAGCTATTCAAGAAACTGTCTGCTTCTTTCGACCTCATTATTCCCATTGTATAACAGGGTCGGCCGCTCGAGTCAACTCTCTGAATGTATTTATATGATTTTCCTCTTTTGTACTTTACATTAACACCAAGGTTTTATCAATGATTTTATAAGTAAACTATTGTTTTGAAATCATATTTAAATAGAAATAGTGTAATCCAGTTTTGTCCTTTAAAAGTTAATAAAGAGATTCATATTGTGTTGACTCGAACATTAAGTAAAGGGAAAATGTGCTTTATCCACCGAGGGATCTGACAGTACCCAATAACTTTCGCAATAGTATCAGCGGGTGCCTCCCACTGGCCATCAAAAAAACTGATTTATTTGCTAAAAAAATATTTAAAATTCATAAATAGTTATAATGATGATCACCATGAAAGGTAACTAAATTCTTAATTATCAAACTTTATAAAAAATTATGAATTTATCAACAAATCTAAAAACTTTGCATAAAATGTTTGAGTCTTCTTAAATGGAAATTATTTTTCGACAAGTAATGGCAGTGATGTCTGTATCTTCCTGGATAACCTAAAGTAAAGAGACTCGGGTTTTCCGAGAGTCCTGGGTCGGGTCAAGCCCTAAGAAATCGACTCCGTTGAGGATCCTTCCTCTTGGGTGTCTTCCGATTCAGGACTACCTCTCGGTTTGGGGTTCCGAGACAGGCAGGATAGAAAGAGAGTATCCTGTCACTGACGTCCCCCGGTTATCCAGCAAAACAGCAACAGGCTTTCTTTGGTCTGTTGTTGAATTCATTCTCTCTCTCTCTCTCTCTCTCTCTCTCTCTCTCTCTCTCTCTCTCTCTCTCTCTCTCTCTCTCTCTCTCTCAACATTAACTCTTTCTTATTATTTTCTTCCTGTACTACTACAGGGCACATGGGAAGGGTGGGGGAGGGGGGTTAACGTGAACAGTATGCAGCCTGACTGTTGATATTTATTTTTGCCTTGGACTAGCGTTGAATATAACTTCTTACTTAGTAATAAATCTTATATTTCACTTTGTAAACATGTACATTTATGAAATAAAGTTGGTGAACTGTTATGAAAAATTTTATTATTGAAAAAATATTAGATCGTTAAAACAATCGTGCTACAATACCAAAAAAAAAAAAAATAAATAAATAAAAAAATAAAAAAATAAAAAAATCGTTAATGAAGCACGAATCCCTCTGAACACCGTGGTTCCGTGAGACTATTTCTGGAACTGCCTGTGTAGATATTCATTCTGGTATTAATGTCAAGCAATTTATTGCTTGACATATATATATATATATATATATATATATATATATATATATATATATATGCAGTGTATATATATATATATATATATATATATATATATATATATATATATATATATATATATATATATATATACACTGCATATATATATATATATATATATATATATATATATATATATATATATATATATATATATATATATATATATATATGCAGTGTATATATATATATATATATATATATATATATATATATATATATATATATATATATATATATATATATATATATATATATTTGTTCCAACACGAATACTTACCTCGAACTACTTTCTTAGGAGTTACCTGTAATCTCCTCTCTACCGACCAGAGTTTTGTGTAGGGTACCCTCAATCCTGTTTTCTATGGAGGCCTACCCCGGCATTAAAGAATGTGCCCCGAGGGTAGGCTTTGCACTAGGTCGATGTCCGCTTGGGTCGATATCGCCAGTAAGTTCTCTGGTCGTGACGTGTCACCACGTCGCTCTCGTTCTCTATCGATCCTTTGTGTGCGTTGTGTGTGTCCCACGTGTTTCCCGTGTGGTAACTTGTGTTCCTGTGTACTTATCCCTGGTGTTCCGGTGTGTTCACCTTTCACCCTTGTGCTTCCCCAGTGTATTCCTTGATTCCCTGCGTTCCTGTGTCTTGCGTTTGTGCATTATGGAGCAAATCCGCCGTTGTCCTGGGCCTAGAGCCGGTAAATCGTGTGGAGCGTTCCTCTCCAAGCCTGAAGTGGACCCTCACTCCCTTTGTTCCTCCTGTAGGGGCAAGGTTTGTTCGTCATCAGATACGTGCCCCGAGTGTGTAGGTTGGAGTGATATCCAGTGGGTGCGTTACGGAACAAAGAAGAGAAAATCGTCGAAACGTTCACCCAGGAAGGCTAGTTTTGCTTCGCCGCTACCGTCGCCCAGACAACGGTCCGACGGGGCCTCTGTTTCTCCGTCCCCTACCCAGAGTAGGGGCCGAGGTAAGTCCATCGTGGGGAAAGAACCGAGCGATCTTCCCCTAGAATCTAGTGAATGTGCAGTGGGGGTTGCGGGCCCTTCTCGGGCTAGTGAAGAGCCCAGCAGTGCGTCTGGAGACTCGGCCCTTGTGCTCGGGGGGCACGCGTCCTCCGATGACCCCTTGTGGGGTAGTAACGTTGTGTCTGTGTCTTCGCCCCCTTCGTGGGCCTGTGTTTCAGGGTCTTCGGCAGGCGGCGACAACCAGAGTAAGTTAGGTTCTGCAGGGAGTGATGCCTTCGGTTGGAAACTCCCTAAGACACCAGGTAGGTCCCCTTTGCGAATGGAAGAGGGCCTGGATCCCTGGTTTCCTGGCGTTGGGTGTCAAGCCTCGTTCCCAACCCCGCTCACAGAAGTTCCCGAAGAATTCCTACAACCTTCTACCTCGGGCACGCAACGAGTCACGAAGTCCCCCGCAGTCCCCGCTCCCGCCCGCCGTACGGTAAGTGCAGTGTCGTCGGGCTCTTCAGAGGAGTATTACTCGTCGGGGGAAGACGCCAGGAGGAAGCATCGCCGTCGGAGGGAGCGGTCCAGGAGCAGGCGTTCCCGTTCATGATCGCGCTCCAGATACAGCAGGAGACGCTCCCGCTCTCCAAGACGAAAATACAGAAGGAGTAAGTCACCGGATGGCGATTGGGTCTTCGTACCCCGTGAAGCAGAGGTACGTTGTTCCCCGGACCGCCGGTCCAAGGACTTCTCGCCAAGGAGACCTCCCTCCAAGCACAGTTTTGACCCTCGCAGGCAAGTTCGCGAGAAGGACTCTACAGGCAGGCATAAGACCGCGAAGCCTCCGGTTCACCCCGCCCAGCGGGGGGAACCGCGCTTCCTTTCGGGCAGCCTGGCCGAACCAGCCCAGCTGGTGCGGCCCTCGGGTCGGAAGGAACGGTTCCCGCTGTCGGGTCAGCCCATGGGATCCGCGTCCTCGTCCCCCAGAGACCTTGAGCGGACGGTAGTCCTCGCTGGGTCGACGATGCCTGCGCTAACCCCCGCCACTGGTGCGGAAGCCTCCGCCGAAGAAGTCCAGTACCTCGGTAGGGCAGCGCCCTTTGCAGCAAGAACAAGGTGTCCGATGGGTGTGCCCGGTGACCCGGCTCCCCGGGCTCAAGCCGAGGCCTCGGCTGACGGTAGGGAGGGTTCCCTGACGGAGGACTCGGCCTATAGAAGGGTGATTGGCCTTATCAAGAGGCATCATAAAATTGAAGAACCTGCAGCTACCGACGAAGACTACTGGAGGTCCAGCCTTATACGGTTAATGCAGGCCCCTACCCAGCCTAAGACCTCTCTGGCTCTCCCTCTAGCCCGGGATCTTGTCCTAGGGCAAGAATACGTAGACAAAGTGGTGGCTAGTAATGCCGAGGCCCCCAAAACTCAGAGTTCTTCAAAATTACTCCAGGGGCTCAAGACTCATGGCAAGGTCTATGTTCCAGAAGGGCGTCGACCAGGCCCCTGCAAAGTAGAACCTTCCCTTGACATCCTGGGTCAGGGCGTCTCGGAGGATAGTCTCTCTTCGGCTCCAGTTTGTTTTTCGCCATCGGAGGCCGCAATGATGGAAGAAATGTCGAGGGACCTGGTGCACGTCTCCTCTTGGCTGGACTGGTGGGCTTCCACCTTAGTAGGGGTGCAAGCCACGTTTGACCCCATGGACCCACAACAGCAGAACCTCCTGAGGGAACTTATTACCACCGGGGGCAAGACCCTAAAGTTCCTAACGTACCAGTCTCTCGCCTTGACAGCGAATTGGGTACTCCGCAAGAGACACCATCCTGGCTAAGGTGTCCCGAAAGGTTCCAGACAGGGAAGCGCGGGCCATGAGGAGCCTGCCCTTGTGGGATGACTCCTTGTTCCCCTTAAAAGACTTAGAGACCATTATGGAGAAGGTGTCTAAGAGGATGGATTTAAGCACCCCCAGGCCTACGCCTACAAGGAGACCGCCCTACAAGAGGTCAGTCTCTGACAGTGCCGCGACGGCTCAGGCCTCCCCCAGCATGACGAGGAGAGAAGCTCCTTCTTCCTCCTGGTCCTCAGCGCCTCAGCCCCCCCGTAGGGGGGCCCCAGCTTCTTCAGCCTCCTTTAGAACAGGTTATTCTGCCTCCAGGAGAGGCCGTTCAGGCCGCTCCTCCAGAAGATAGAGTGAGAGGCCCCCTATCCCTGCCCAAGCCTCGGGTTGGGGGATGCCTCAGACTATTTTGGCTCACGGAGCGGAGCCCTGGACAGTGTCCGTACTGAAGGAGGGCTACAGGTTACCGTTCTTAGCAGAACCACCCCCTCTAATCCCGGCCAGCCGGGCGGAGTGGCTGGTCCCCAAGGACCCGTTGAAGAAGACCGCCCTTCAAGAGGAAGTTTCCTCCATGTTGGAGAAGGGCGCCATGGAAGAAATTCTACACCCAGGCCCGGGTTTCTACAGTCGCCTGTTCCTGGTAGAAAAGGCGACGGGGGGGGGGGGGGGAGAGGCAGGTTATAGATCTGTCGGCTCTCAACAAGTTCATAAAGAAGACAGACTTCAAAATGGACACTCCGAAGTCAGTCCTACTGTCCTTGAGGGAGAAAGATTACATGATGACCATAGACCTCAAGGACGCCTACTTCCAAATTCCGGTCCACCCCTCGAGTCGAAAGTTTCTGCGGGTGAAATGGGGTTCCCAGATCCTGCAATTCAAGACCCTTTGCTTCGGATTATCAACAGCGCCCCAGGTGTTCACGAGAGTCTTCACGACTGTCTCAATGTGGGCTCACGAACGAGGCATTCGCCTCATCCGATACCTGGACGACTGGTTGCTTCTTTCCTCCTCGAAGGACCTCTTGGAGGAACAAGGGATGAAACTCCTCCAGTTTTGCAAGGATCTGGGCATCGTGATCAACCCGGAAAAATCAAACCTATCCCCCTCCACCAGAATGACCTACTTGGGAATGACTCTAGATACCATTCTGGGAAAAGTCTTCCCTTCAGAAGACAGAATAAACAATCTCATGGAAATCATTCGCCCGTTCCTATCGGGGCGCCCCAGGAGAGCAAAGGACTGGCAAAGACTGATAGGGCACCTGGTGTCGTTGGAGAAACTGGTTCCCCAGGGGAAAATCAGACTCAGAGCCGTGCAATGGAACCTAAAGAACCTCTGGTGCCAACTGGACTCGCAACAGGTTCTAATCCCAGTTCTACCAAACACGAGGCCCTCCCTGGAATGGTGGCATTGCCGGTCGAACTCACTCAAGGGGATGCCCTTCGCGAACGACCCCCCCGAGTTACTACTGTTCACAGACGCCTCCAACCAGGGGTGGGGAGCCCATCTCCTCGACGAGACAGCGCGAGGAACCTGGATGGACGGGGAAAAGGAACTCCACATCAATGTCCTAGAGTTAAAGGCAGTCCAGAAGGCTGGCCTACACTTCGCAGATCTACTAAGGGGAAACACCGTGGCGTTGATGTGCGACAACGCCACGGTAGTAGCATACATAAAGAAGCAAGGAGGTTTGAAGTCAAGAGAGTTGTGCGATCTCACCATAAAGATTCTAGATTGGGCAGAAGAGAACCAGGTTGTGTTGTTAGCAAGGTTCATTCCCGGGAAGAAAAACGTGCTGGCCGACGGTCTCAGCAGGGTGGGCCAAATAGTAGGGACAGAGTGGTCCCTCCTCCCAGAAGTAGCCAAGCTCATCATCCAACGTTGGGGTTCCCCGGTGATGGACCTCTTTGCAACCAAACTGAACGCCCAACTCCCCGCATATTGTTCTCCTGTACCA
The DNA here is from genome assembly GCF_036898095.1 of Palaemon carinicauda. NCBI lineage: Eukaryota > Metazoa > Arthropoda > Malacostraca > Decapoda > Palaemonidae > Palaemon > Palaemon carinicauda. The sequence goes on from NC_090740.1 coordinate 27,353,096, forward strand.
AATCCGAAGGCAGCCTTGGAGGACGCCTTTCAGCACAGGTGGGACAACCTAGACGTGTACGCTTTTCCCCCCTTCACGTTGATAAGACAAGTGCTCAACAGAGTAAGGACGGCCCAAAACTTAAAGATGACTTTGGTAGCGCCCTGGTGGCCGGAGAGAGAGTGGTTCGCAGACCTAAAAGACCTGGCGAGTCAACCTCCGTGGCCTCTACCCGACAGGTCAGACCTTCTACATCAACCACATTTTCTCAGACTTCACGACAACCCACAGTCCCTACGTCTTCACGCCTGGAGACTATCGAGCGACTCCTGAAGAAGGAAGGGTATTCTTCAGCCACTGCTAAGAGAATGTCGCTATACCTGAGAAAGTCTTCAGCTGCGGTCTACCAAGCTAAGTGGGCCTCCTTCACGAAGTGGTGCGCTGCGAGGCACATAAAGCCCCTCAATGCCTCTGTCCCAGACATAGCGGATTTTCTGGTATATCTCAGAGACAAAATGGGAATGTCAATCCCAGCCATAAAAGGGGTACGGGCCGCCTTGGGCCAAGTCTTCCTCCTGAAGGGCATCGACCTGGGGTCCTCTAGGCACATCGCGACGTTTGTCAAGAGCTTCGAGCAGTCCTGCCCCCCACAAGCAGGTAGGGTGCCCCAGTGGGCCTTAGCTAAGGTCCTAAAGATGTTGAGTGGCCCCCCCTTTGAACCTTTGAAAGATATCGTGGACAGGGATCTCACTCTCAAGGCAGTCTTCTTGCTGGCCTAGGCGTCCGCTAAGAGAGTAGGTGAGATCCATGGGCTGTCGTATGACGTCTCTCATTCGAAGGGGTGGAAAGAAGTATCTTTCAAGTTCGTTCCTTCTTTTGTGGCGAAGACCCAGAACCCAGCTGTCTGGGATCCTAAATTCGAAGGTTTCTCCATTCCAGCCATCCCTAAGACGGGTAATACTGAGGATTTAAAATTATGCCCTGTCCGGGCCATTAGAAAATACCTTGAAAGAATGGCTCATCTCCGGCCAGGCATCAAGAGCCTCTTCGTCTCCACGGGTGTTACTAAGAAACAAGTATCCAAGAACACCATTTCCTTCTGGTTGAGACAAGTTATTGCCAGGGCCTACAAGGAAGAAGGTCTGGGCGTGCCAGGCGTCCCCAGACCTCATGACATCAGAGCTCTGAGCACGTCCTTAGCCTTTGAGAAAAACATGGCAGTGGGTCAGATCCTTCGGGCAGGTACTTGGTCTAACCAGTCGACTTTTACTGCCCACTACCTCAAGGACTACTCGAGGAAGTCCTTAGACGGGTTCTCCATTGGAACAGTCATCTCCGCCCTCCAAGTGGTTTAACGGTAAAAGCCCCAGGCTGAATCGCGGATAGCAACCGGGAGACACAGGTGCGTTGCCTTTCATCCTACCCAGTTGTTCCCTATCCTCATCGGAGATTACCAACTTGTACCATTGGATAACACGTTCTTCACAACTACGTTACTGGATGCAACATCAGAAGAAGTTTTTCAAAGGGTGAGTACTTAGACACTAACGTGAGCTCTTTGTGTAGTTACCCTCTCGTCCGTTTTCTAGTATGTCCAGTTACCTAGGCCTCTTGGCCTCCGCTTACTGGGTCTGTAGGTCAGAATAGCACTCCCGCCTCCTAAAGTGTAAGTCTCCTAAGAAAGTAGTTCGAGGTAAGTATTCGTGTTGGAACAAATCAAAAATTTTAAGTAATTTTTATTTTTCCTAACATACTTACCGAGAACTACTTTTGGGTAATGGCCCTCCCTTCCTTCCCCGAGTGCCTCTCTTCCCTTGCAAGTATTGTGCTACATCAATAGAACTTACTGGCGATATCGACCCAAGCAGACATCGACCTAGCGCAAAGCCTACCCTAGGGGCACAATCTTTAATGCCAGGGTAGGCCTCCATAGAAAACGGGATTGAGGGTACCCTACACAAAACTCTGGTCGGTAGAAAGGAGATTACAGGTAACTCCTAAGAAAGTAGTTCTCGGTAAGTATGTTAGGAAAAATAAAAATTACTTAAAATTTTTGATATATATATATATATATATATATATATATATATATATATATATATATATATATATATATATATATATATATATATAGACTTTGTCGTGAATTAGAAAAGGTTAAAACCAATGGATTATGTGCTCTCATTTCATCTAGTCTTCCTTCCACATGCGCATATTCTGACAAATAGCCCAACCATTGTTTCTTTCCAATATTGTATTTTCAAATTTATCTCTAATAATGAGCAAGGGTGAACTTGCAGCGATGATGTTTGTGACCTGTGCAAAGAAAGTAATACAGTACAGAGCATTTTGGAACGTGGAGAGAACAAGTTACAAAAGTGGATATGATGTACAAGTTTAGAAGACGGCCATGAAACAAGGAAATGGTTGGAAAAGCAAATTAGGTTACCATAACTAATTTCATCTCAACCGAATTTGGGGTAAAAGGGAATAATATAATCATTCTTAAACTTTCATCAAGAGAGACAGTTGTTTATAGTCAAAGAAAACTGTTATTTCTTGGTAAAGGTCTAAGACCACTATAAATGTTTCAGGCTAAGCATAAAACGTAGCTTTTATTGATAATAATAATAATAATGTTGAGAAAAACTGTACGCACAATACCCATCAAAATAATTTCACAATATATCGTCATTCTAAACATCTATGTGATTTTTCAATCATAAAACCTTTAAAATCTTAATTATATTCTGAAATTAATGTGAATTATACTTTTATAGAAATAATTTATATTTATTAGGAGATTTAATTATTCATATAAGGAATAACTAATTATATATGCTATTTTGTCACTGAAATCGAGGAGATAATTTGCTTCTGTGCAAGTTGCTCGGAGTGAGAGGAGCAGCAACGAGAAACGGGTAGAGGTAATCCCAAGTGTTTCAAGTATCTATAGACAATTTAAATACGTTAATTAAAGAATAAAATCAGTTAGATCAAAGCCACAGATAAGGGGAAAAGGAAGAGCGCCACAAATAGAAAAAAAAAATAGAAAATGGCTTAATAAGCAAGTTTGAATAACATTCAGTTAACCGTCAGCTGCTCAACGTATTCGTAAGACTGAGTCTTTTCTTGCAACTTCTTTCGGTTGAAGAAGATTCTTCAAATGATGCTACATCAAAACATGAAAACCTCACCATGTTTTCCTTTTAAATTTTTTCAACTCTTTTGGGCCAAGGATTAGGCTACGTCAACAAGATTTCAAATTTGATTTTTCACTTTTCCTGTCATTACTATTATCATTTTTTCCAACAGGGGTTGCAGCAGATTAAGCGAGGATAGAAAAGCAAAAGCACCACCTCTAGAGCCTCCTCAACCATCATGGCACCGATGATCCTCCAGTATCAAACAAAATTTTTACTCAACCAAGATCTGTAGACCTTACTAAAGACCTTGGTTTTAACAATGAGTTACGAAAAAAAAAACCTGAAAAAAGAAAGTTACTATGAAGAGATAGCGTTTCCTTCGTGGTCTCAAAGTCCCAGACGGATGAGATGCCATTTTTCTTTTAGTCTGTCACAATAATCATATCTCCTAAAGACAGATTATCTTAATTTACATTTGCTGCATAGTAAGTTTTCATTTAGGTGAAGGCATACTAATTTTTAAAATAAATACCATTAGAACATCCGAGGAAAGAGAGAAAACGGAGTCGTGGCTTCTACAATACATCAATATGTTTTAAACGTTGCATTGTAGGCCTATCTGACATTATAGCTTCTGCATCTACATGTTTTCAACGTTGAATTGTAGGCCTATATGACATTACAGCTTCTGCAGCTATAGAGCGTTGCATTGTAAGGCCTACCTGACATTACCGGCACATCGTTGATTTTGTGCAGTATTCTAAAATCAAGCATTTATATCCCTCTTGCGTTTCTTCAGTAGCAGCAGATATGATCTATTTCAGCGTACAAACGATTACGCAATTTCCCAGAAATTTAGACAACTTCAGATTCCTAGGGAAAAAATAATTAAGAGAAACTATTTTGATGAGTTACTTTTCATGAATTAAACTGACCAGTTTTATTATTTTTATATTTTAAAGAGTTTGAATTAAAATTCATTATATATATGGTCATCCTCTTTTCCTAGGCCTATTATAAGGCCCCGGTTACATTTCGCCAGTCGTCTCTATCTTGAGCTTTTAAATCAATACTTCTCCATTCATCATCTCCTACTTCATACATCACATTATGTAAAATTGAAGTTTCCAAAGAACTGTATCAAACATGGTCTACTGATATTGTTTGGACTTTAGACAGTCATAATTACAAACAAACAATAGTTATAGTGAAATCTTGGAAATTATTTGAGACTGTTCGATGGATATTCTAGGCTGGATATTCAAGTTAAGGAATGGAAATGTTTATAGGCCTAACAAATATGGAGTATTGACGTTGAGGGTGAAAAGTCTTTTATCTTTAAAGCACATCTCAGTGACACAGTGTTCAGACTAAACTTCCGACCCCTGAAAGGTCGACTTAATATTGGTCTTGTAAATAATATGTTTTAATCGTTTAAGCCTTCTTGCAACACACCAGAGAACCCGCTGCTTCCTAATAAGCTATTGCTGAGCCATAATTGAAAACAAGGTTCCTAACAGCTATACTCTCATTGCAAAGCATCGACTCTAGAAGAGTTTAGCTATTCAAGAAACTGTCTGCTTCTTTCGACCTCATTATAACAGGGTCGGCCGCTCGAGTCAACTCTCTGAATGTTTTTATTTGATTTTCCTCTTTTGTACTTTACATTAACACCAAAGTTTTATCAATGATTTTATAAGTAAACTATTTTTTTGAAATCATATTTAAATAGAAATAGTGCTATTCAATTTGGCCTTTAAAAGTTAATAGAGAGATTCATATTGTGTTGACTCGAAAATTAAGTAAAGGTAAAATGTGCTTTATCCAGCGAGGGATCTGACAGTACCCAATAACTTTCGCAATAGTATCAGCGGGTGCCTCCCACTGGCCATCAAAAAACTGATGTATTTGCTAAAAAAAATATAAATAGTTATAATGATGATCACCATGAAAGGTAACTAAATTCTTAATTATCAAACTTTATAAAAAATTATGAATTTATCAACAAATCTAAAAACTTTGCATAAAATGTTTGAGTCTTCTTAAATGGAAAATATTTTTCGACAAGTAATGGCAGTGATGTCTGTATCGTCGTCTCGGCCCAGCTCTCGCGCCGACAAGAGCTCTCCAGCCTTCTGAAGTTCAGCAGCACCGGACTTGGCAACACCTGGATGGGTGGACTTATATCCACATAGTCACTAGGACCTCTCAACTTTGGTTGAAGAGGTCACATATAAGAAAAGAATCCAGTTATTTACTTTGGCTTTTTGCCAATTAAATAACTGTTTTTGACCTCAGTGACTGGCTCAATTCCATCCAGTATGGCTGATGATGGTCATGACAGTCTCCGCACTTACAGAAGGAGTTTGTACCCATCCTGGATCAATCCCTGCAAGAATGGGGCTCAGCAGTGCAAGTGCAATCGCTGCCTGAGGTACCAGAACTACAGACAGCAGCTAGTAGACCACATAGGGTTCAAAATAAGGGACCCAACGGTGCTCTCCCACAGGAAAACATGCAGTTGTTTTCAATGCTATAGCCTGGTACTTGAGAGCATCTACCACCTCCTACAAAGGAAGCACAGGCCAGGATACATGGATATACCATCCTACCCTCCACAGCCTCCTTATCCAGACATTTTTCAGAGGAAATACCGGGTGCAAGCATGGTACAAAGAGACAGTCTCTGCACCCAGTTGCAGTAACTCTCTCCCCTTTGAACGGGACTGTGACTGCCAGTCATGCGTGTATGCTATCTGGAGCAACACTGTAGGCCACAGCTCCCCCACTCATGCCAAACCAGCTATGGACTCCGAAGACCCACCTATCCCGGAGCCACCCACTCCATCTCCGGCACCAGCTGTCCAGAAGACACCTGAAAAAATGGAAGCAGAGGACGCTCCACTCACCGCAACTCCGGAACCTGAGACCAACGTTTCAGCCATGGCTCTAGACCTGACTGACAACCAACCACCGCAACTAGCAGAACTGCACCCAGAGGATTGCAACTGCACTCCATGCCTCTCACAGCTCCTAATGGAGGCTCGGGCAATCACCGAGAACGACCCAAGCTTGGACCTAAACTTGGCCGCTGCTGAGGAACCTATTCAGGAACCACAACCACCTGTCAGCCAACCCAAACAGCTTGCCAAATTCAAGATGGCAGCTGTAGAAGGCTCACCATCATATGCAGCAGTTGCTGCTATTGCCACCGCCAACCCTGGCATCAAGATCACAGCCAGGGCCAACCTAAAAGGGGATTTAATTATATCCCCGAAGGACCTTGCCAGCGTCAACATCCTCCAACAGGAACCCTCCCTGACCCTCCTGGACCCCGAGAAGAGACTCAGATAGGCAGTGATCTATCGGTTTCCTGTCAACATGCCACTGTCATTCGTCACCGACTGCAGCAATGTTGCAAAAGCCGAGAGGAAGCTTGACCACCGCAAACTTCCCACCAACGAAGTAACAGTCACCTTTATTGGGCAAGTCCCTAAAGCACTGGATTTGGGCCTCTGGGGAAAGTTTCTCATCAGAAGTCCAAAGCGAGAGCCATTGCGCTGTTACAACTGCCAGCGCTATGGACACCATAAGGAAGAGTGCAGGAACCCTACAATATGTGGAGTCTGCAGCCACCGCCATCCCACTCAGGACTGCATTGATGCACATCAAAATGGGACAAAAACCCAGGCAAAATGTCCCAATTGTGCGGGACCCCATCATGCATGGAACAAGAAATGTCCTGAATTCTTGAAGAGGCTACCAACCCCACTGGCAGCCCCACCGACCAAACCTGAGGCTGCACCAAGGCAGTCACAGAACAAACCTGAGGCTGCACCAAGGCAGGCACCGAAGCCCCAGCGGATTCAGCGAACCAGGCCTCCCCGGCGACAATCCGAGACTCCCCCTCCAGGAGCCCCTACTGCAGCCACGGACCAAGGACCTAGCGCTGTCGCTAGCCCAGCTGAAGAGCCAACCTCCAGCGCTGTCCAATCTCCTCCCCAACCCCCAGCAATATCTGCCATCTTATCCCTGGCAGAGGCCCTGCCAGTGGATACCTTGATCTCCCTAGTACTGCAACTACTAGTCAAAGTCTGCTCCCTTGCTAAGACTCCCTCCTCTGTAATTCATTCCCTCCTCAGTCCCTTAGTTTCACCCTCCCCGGTGCAGAGATAGGCATCTATGCTTAAATCTGCCACTTTTTCCTACTACTCGAATTCTTCCCTCCTCTCCCAGTCTCTCCTACTTACTGGGACTTACTGCTATCAACACTTTTACCTACTACTGAAACCTTTCATTTCGGCTCCAAGTGGTCCTGCTTCTTGGTCCGCAAGGTCATGCTCTTGGTGCTGAGCGACCACACTGGCAACCACGCTCAAGGGGCTGAGCAGTTGCAAGACCTAACTTTGCCAACCTGGCGACTATGCTCAAGGGGCTGAGCGGTCGCACCTGCAGCTACGCTCAAGAAGCTGAGCGGCTGCAATTCCAGACATGAGAGACTGGTACTGCTGTGACACTATTGCCTACTTAGGGCAATAAATACTACGGGCTGCTACACAAAAGCCCGTGTCCAGCAGTAAGGCTGGGCAATCTTTTAACTTAGTACCTATTTTTTTTGTGTTTGATCACCTACGGGCCGAACAATAGAAAGGCCCGTGCCAACAAGAAGTGTTGGCTTTAATACACCAACAACAACAACAACAACTGTATCGTCCTGGATAACCTCAAGTAAAGAGACTCGGGTTTTCCGAGAGTCCTGGGTCGGGTCAAGCCCTAAGAAATCGACTCCGTTGAGGATCCTTCCTCTTGGGTGTCTTCCGATTCAGGACTACCTCTCGGTTTGGGGTTCCGAGACAGGCAGGATAGAAAGAGAGTATCCTGACACTGACGTCCCCAGGTTATCCAGCAAAACAGCATCAGGCTTTCTTTGGTCTGTTGTTGAATTCATTCTCTCTCTCTCTCTCTCTCTCTCTCTCTCTCTCTCTCTCTCTCTCTCTCTCTCTCATCATTAACTCTTTCTTATTCTTTTCTTCCTGTACTAATACAGGGCACAGGGGAAGGGTGGGGGGGGGGGGGTTAACGTGAACAGTATGCAGCCAGACTGTTTATATTTATTTTTGCATTGGACAAGCGTTGAACATAACTTGTCACTTAGTAATAAATCTTATATTTCACTTTGTAAACATGTATATGTATGAAACAAAGTTGATGAACTGTTATGAAAAATTTTATTATTGAAAAAATATTAGATCGTTAAAACAATCGTGCTAAAATACCCTTTCAGAACAAAAAGTAAAAAAAATCGTGAGACTATTCCTGGAACTGCCTGTGTAGATATTCATTCTGGTATTGCTTGACATTATATATATATATATATATATATATATATATATATATATATATATATATATATATATATATATATATATATATATATACTTTGTCGTGAATTAAAAAAGGTTATAACCAATGGATTATATGCTCTCATTTCATCTAGTCTTCCTTCCATATGCGCATATTCTGACAAATAGCCCAACCATAGTTTCTTTCCAATATTGTATTTTCAAATTTATCTCTAATAATGAGAGCAAGGGTAAACTTGCAGCGATGATGTTTGTGACCTGTGCAAAGAAAGTAATACAGAGCATTTTGGAACGTGGAGAGAACGAGTTACAAAAGTGGATATGATGTACAAGTTTAGAAGACGGCCATGAAACAAGGAAATGGTTGGAAAAGCAAATTAGGTTACCATAACTAATTTCATCTCAACCGAATTTGGGGTAAAATGGAATAATAGAATTATTCTCAAACTTTCATCAAGAGAGACAGTTGTTTATAGTCAAAGAAAACTATTTCTTGGTAAAGGTCTAAGACCACTATAAATGTTTGAGGCTAAGCATAAAACGTAGCTTTTATTGATTATGATAATGGTTGATACCAAAAATAAATGAGAAAAATAACAAATATAACAATGTTGAAAAAAACTGCAAGCACAATACCCATCAAAATAATTTCACAATATATCGTCATTCTAAATATCTATGTGATTTTTTAACTATAAAACCTTTAAAATCTTAATTATATGCCGAAATTAATGTGAATTATACTTTTATAGAAATAATATATATTTATTAGGAGATTTGATTATTCATATAAGGAATAACTAATTATATATGCTATTTTGTCACTGAAATCGAGGAGATAATTTGCTTCTGTGCAAGTTGCTCGGAGTGAGAGGAGCAGCAACGAGAAAGGGGTAGAGGTAATCCCAAATGTTTCAGGTATCTATAGACAATTTAAATACGTTAATTAAAGAATAAAAACAGTTAGATCAAAGCCACAGATAAGGGGAAAAGGAAGAGCGCCACAAATAAAAAAAAATAGAAAATGGCTTAATAAGCAGGTATGAATAACATTCAGTTAACCGTCAGCTGCCCACGTATTCGTAAGACTGAGTCTTTTCTTGCCACTTATTTCTGTTGGAGAAGATTCTTCAAATGATGCTACATCAAAACAAAAAAACCTCGCCATGTTTTTTTTTCAACTCTTTTGGGCCAAGGATTAGGCTACGTCAACGAGGTTTCAAATTTGATTTTTCACTTTTCCTGTCATTACTATTATCATTTTTTCCAACAGGGGTTGCAGCAGATTAAGCGAGGATAGAAAAGCAAAAGCACCACCTCTAGAGCCTCCTTAACCATCATGGCACCGATGATCCTCCAGTATCAAACATAAAATTTTTACTTAACCAAGATCTGTAGCCCTTACTAAAGACCTTGGCTTTATCAATGAGTTACGAAAAAAAAAACCTGAAAAAAAAAGTCACTATGAAGAGATAACGTTTCCTTCGTGGTGTCAAAGTCCCAGACGGATGAGATGCCATTTTTCTTTTAGTCTGTCACAATAATCATATCTCCTAAAGGCAGATTATCTTAATTTACATTTGCTGCATAGTAAGTTTTCATTTAGGTGAAGGCATACTAATTTTTAAAATTAATACCCTTAGAACATCCGAGAAAGCGGAGTCATGGCTTCTACAATACATCAATATGTTTTAAACGTTGCATTGTAGGCCTATCTGACATTATAGCTTCTGCATCTACATGTTTTCAACGTTGAATTGTAGGCCTATATGACATTACAGCTCTGCATCTACATGTTTTCAACGTTGAATTGTAGGTATATCTGACATTATAGCTTCTGCATTTACATGTTTTAAGCGTTGCATAGTACGCCTATATGACATCACAGCTTCTGCAGCTATAGAGCCTTGCATTGTAGGCCTACCTGACATTACCGGCACATCGTTGCTTTTGTGCAGTATTCTAAAATCAAGCATTTATATTCCTCTTGTGTTTCTTCAGTAGCAGCAAATATGATCTATTTCAGTGTACAAACGATCACGCAATTTCCCAGAAATTTATACAACTTCAGATTCCAAGGAAAAAAATAATTAAGAGAATCTATTTTGATGAGTTACTTTTCATGAATTAAACTGACCAGTTTTAATATTTTAATATTTTAAAGAGTTTGAATTAAAATTCATTATATATATGGTCATCATCTTTTCCTAGGCCTATTGACCCTTACGGCCCCGGTTACATTTCGCCAGCCGTCTCTATCTTGAGCTTTTAAATCAATACTTCTCCATTCATCATCTCCTACTTCATACATCACATGCTGTAAAATTGAAGTTTCCAAAGAATTGTATCAAACATGGTCTACTGATATTGTTTGGACTTTAGACAGTCATAATTACGAACAAACAATAGTTATAGTGAAATCTTGGAAACTATTTGTGACTGTTCGATGGATATTTTAGGTTGGATATTCAGGTTAAGGAATGGAAATGTTTATAGGCCTAATAAATACGGAGTATTGAATTTGAGGGTGAAAAGTCTTTTATCTTTAAAGCACATCTCAGTGACAGAGTGTTCAGACTAAACTTCCGACCCCTGAAAGGTCGACTTGATATGGTTTTTGTATATAATATGTTTTGATCGTTTTATAATTCTTGCAACACACCAGAGAACCCGCTGCTTCCTAATAAGCTATTGCTGAGCCATAATTGAAAACAAGGTTCCTAACAGCTATACTCTCATTGCAAAGCATCGACTCTAGAAGAGTTTAGCTATTCAAGTAACTGTCTGCATCTTTCGACCTCATTATTCTCATTGTATAACAGGGTCGGCCTCTCGAGTCTACTCTTCGAATCTATTTATTTGATTTTCCTCTTTTGTACAGTACATTAAAACAAAATTTTAATCAATGATTTTATAAGTAAACTTTTTTTTTGAAATCATATTTAAATAGGAATAGTGTTATCCAGTTTTGTCCTTTAAAAGTTAATAAAGAGATTCATATTGTGTTGACTCGAAAATTAAGTAAAGGGAAAATGTGCTTTATCCAGCGAGGGATCTGACAGTACCCAATAACTTTCGCAATAGTATCAGCGGGTGCCTCCCACTGGCCATCAAAAAACTGATCTATTTGCTAAAAGAATATTCAAAATTCATAAATAGCTATAATGATGATTAATATTAAAGGCAAATAAATTCTTAATTATCAAACTTTAAAAAAAAATTATGAATTTATCAACAAATCTATAAACTTTGCATAAAATGTTTGAGTCTTCTTAAATAGAGAATATTTTCCGACAAGTAATGGCAGTGATGTCTATATCGTCCTGGATAACCTAAAGTAAAGAGACTCGGGTTTTCCGAGAGTCCTGGGTCGGGTCAAGCCCTAAGAAATCGACTCCGTTGAGGATCCTTCCTCTTGGGTGTCTTCCGATTCAGGACTACCTCTCGGTTTGGGGTTCCGAGACAGGCAGGATAGAAAGAGAGTATCCTGTCACTGACGTCCCCCGGTTATCCAGCAAAACAGCAACAGGCTTTCTTTGGTCTGTTGTTGAATTCATTCTCTCTCTCTCTCTCTCTCTCTCTCTCTCTCTCTCTCTCTCTCTCTCTCTCTCTCTCTCTCTCTTTCATCATAACTCTTTCTTATTCATTTCTTCCTGTACTAGTACAGGGCAGAGGGGAAGGGGGGGGGGGGTTAACGTGAACAGTATGCAGCCAGACTGTTGATATTTATTCTTGCATTGGACAAGTGTTGAACATAACTTGTCACTTAGTAATAAACCTTATATTTCACTTTGTAAACATGTACATGTATGAAACAAAGTTGGTGAACTGTTATGAAAAATTTTATTATTGAAAAAATATTAGATCGTTAAAACAATTGTGCTACAATACCCAGAAAAAAAAAAACCGTTAATGAAGCACAAATCCCTCTGATCACCGTGGTTCCGTGAGACTATTCCTGGAACTGCCTGTGTAGATATTCACTCAGGTATTAATGTCAGGCAATTTATTGCTTGACATATATATATACATACATATATATATATATATATATATATATATATATACATATATATATATATATATATATATATATATATATATATATATATATATATATATATATATATATATATATATAAAGACTTTGTCGTGAATTAGAAAAGGTTAAAACCAATGGAATATGTGCTCTCATTTCATCTAGTCTTCCTTCCACATGCGCATATTCGGACAAATAGCCCAACCATTGTTTCTTTCCAATATTGTATTTTCAAATTTATCTCTAATAATGAGAGCAAGGGTAAACTTGCAGCGATGATGTTTGTGACCTGTGCAAAGAAAGTAATACACAGCATTTTGGAACGTGGAGAGAACGAGTTACAAAAGTGGATATGATGTACAAGTTTAGAAGACGGCCATGAAACAAGGAAATGGTTGGAAAAGCAAATTAGGTTACCATAACTAATTTCATCTCAACCGAATTTGGGGTCAAATGGAATAATAGAATTATTCTTAAACTTTCATCAAGAGAGACAGTTGTGTATAGTCAAAGAAAACTATTATTCCAAAAACTGTACGCACAATACCCATCAAAATAATTTCACAATATATCGTCATTCTAAATATCTATGTGATTTTTTAATTATAAAACTTTTAAAATCTTAATTATATTCCGAAATTAATGTGAATTATACTTTTATAATAATATATATTTATTAGGAAATTTGATTATTCATATAAGGAATAAATAATTATATATGCTATTTTGTCACTGAAATCGAGGAGATAATTTGCTTCTGTGTGAGTTGCTGGGAGTGAAAGGAGCAACAACGAGAAAGGGGTAGAAGTAATCCCAAGTGTTTCAAGTATCTATAGACAATTTAAATACGTTAATTAAAGAATAAAATCAGTTAGATCAAAGCCACAGATAAGGGGAAAAGGAAGAGCGACACAAATAGAAAAAAAGAATAGAAAATGGCTTAATAAGCAAGTTTGAATAACATTCAGTTAACCGTCAGCTGCCCAACGTATTCGTAAGACTGAGTCTTTTCTTGCCACTTCTTTCGGTTGAAGAAGATTCTTCAAATGATGCTACATCAAAACATAGAAACCTCGCCATGTTTTCCTTTTAAATTTTTTCAACTCTTTTGGGCCAAGGATTAGGCTACGTCAACGAGATTTCAAATTTAATTTTTTACTTTTCCTGTCATTACTATTATCATTTTTTCCAACAGGGGTTGCAGCAGATTAAGCGAGGATAGAAAAGCAAAAGCACCACCTCTAGAGCCTCCTCAACCATCATGGCACCGATGATCCTCCAGTATCAAACAGAAAAGTTTTACTTAACCAAGATCTGTAGACCTTACTAAAGACTTTGGCTTTATCAATGAGTTACGAAAAAAAAAAACCTGAAAAACGAAAGTCACTATGAAGAGATAGCGTTTCCTTCGTGGTGTCAAAGTCCCAGACGGATGAGATGCCATTTTTCTTTTAGTCTGTCATAATAATCATATCTCCTAAAGACAGATTATCTTAATCTACATTTGCTGCATAGTTAGTTTTCATTTAGGTGACGGCATACTAATTTTTAAAAGAAATACCATTAGAACATCCGAGGAAAGAGAAAACGGAGTCATGGCTTCTACAATACATCAATATGTTTTAGACGTTGCATTGTAGGCCTATCTGACATTATAGCTTCTGCATTTACATGTTTTAAGCGTTGCATAGTAGGCCTATATGACATCACAGCTTCTGCAGCTATAGAGCGTTGTATTGTAGGCCTACCCGACATTACTTTGCTTTCGTGTAGTATTCTAAAATCAAGCATTTATATCCCTCTTGCGTTTCTTCAGTAGCAGCAGATATGATCTATTTCAGCGTACAAACGATTACGCAATTTCCCAGAAATTTAGACAATTTCAGATTCCGAGGGAAAAAATAATTAAGAGAAACTATTTTGATGAGTTACTTTTCATGAATTAAACTGACCAGTTTTATTATTTTTATATTTTAAAGAGTTTGAATTAAAATTCATTATATATATGGTCATCCTCTTTTCCTAGGCCTATTATAAGGCCCCGGTTACATTTCGCCAGTCGTCTCTATCTTGAGCTTTTAAATCAATACTTCTCCATTCATCATCTCCTACTTCATACATCACATGCTGTAAAATTTAAGTTTCCAAAGAACTGTATCAAACATGGTCTACTGATATTGTTTGGACCTTAGACAGTCTTAATTACGAACAAAAAATAGTTATAGTGAAATCTTGGAAACTATTTAGGCTAGATATTCAGGTTAAGGAATGGAAATGTTTATAGGCCTAATAAATATGGAGTATTGGAGTTGAGGGTGAAAAGTCTTTTATCTTTAAAGCACATCTCAGTGACACAGTGTTCAGACTAAACTTCCGACCCCTGAAAGGTCGACTTGATATTGTTCTTGTAAATAATATGTTTTAATCGTTTAAGACTTCTTGCAACACACCAGAGAACCCGCTGCTTCCTAATAAGCTATTGCTGAGCCATAATTGAAAACAAGGTTCCTAACAGCTATACTCTCATTGCAAAGCATCGACTCTAGAAGAGTTTAGCAATTCAAGTAACTGTCTGCATCTTTCAACCTCATTATTCCCATTGTATAACAGGGTCGGCCTCTCGAGTCTACTCTTCGAATCTATTTATTTGATTTTCCTCTTTTGTACAGTACATTAAAACAAAATTTTAATCAATGATTTTATAAGTAAACTTTTTTTTTGAAATCATATTTAAATAGGAATAGTGTTATCCAGTTTTGTCCTTTAAAAGTTAATAAAGCGATTCATATTGTGTTGACTCGAAAATTAAGTAAAGGGAAAATGTGCTTTATCCAGCGAGGGATCTGACAGTACCCAATAACTTTCGCAATAGTATCAGCGGGTGCCTCCCACTGGCCATCAAAAAACTGATCTATTTGCTAAAAGAATATTCAAAATTCATAAATAGCTATAATGATGATTAATATTAAAGGCAAATAAATTCTTAATTATCAAACTTTAAAAAAAAATTATGAATTTATCAACAAATCTATAAACTTTGCATAAAATGTTTGAGTCTTCTTAAATAGAGAATATTTTCCGACAAGTAATGGCAGTGATGTCTATATCGTCCTGGATAACCTAAAGTAAAGAGACTCGGGTTTTCCGAGAGTCCTGGGTCGGGTCAAGCCCTAAGAAATCGACTCCGTTGAGGATCCTTCCTCTTGGGTGTCTTCCGATTCAGGACTACCTCTCGGTTTGGGGTTCCGAGACAGGCAGGATAGAAAGAGAGTATCCTGTCCTGACGTCCCCCGGTTATCCAGCAAAACAGCAACAGGCTTTCTTTGGTCTGGTGTTGAATTCTCTCTCTCTCTCTCTCTCTCTCTCTCTCTCTCTCTCTCTCTCTCTCTCTCTCTCTCTCTCTCTCTCTCTCTCTCTCTCTCTCTCTCTCATAATTATTTATTTTTGCATTGGGCAAGCGTTGTTCGTAAGTTGCCACTTAGTAATAAACCTTATATTTCACTTAGGAGATATGTGTATGTATGAAACAACGGTGGTCAACTGCTATGAAAAAATTCAATCATTGAAAAATATTGGATCGTTAAAAAAATCGTGCTAGAATATTTCAGAACAAAAAATAAATACGGGAAAATAATTCAAGCTTAGTCCTGTTGTCTAATAATAACAATTTATGCATTTGGGTTATGAATTCAAAGTTATTATTTAATTTTGTTTGTGTCGTTTTGTGTATAAAGCAAAAGTTAGTTGAGGTCGTGGTTTCGAAAACTTGCAATAAATAATTTTATGCCAAATTTCAGGTTATAGTCAAAGCTGCCTATATACTGTAGGTCCAATCTCTCTTGGGGTTTATTCAGGGAGAAGAAATAATGATAAATAAATAAGCGAGGTAGTGTGTTATATTTGCTATTGAAACTATAATTAATTCTACCTCTATTATTTAATTTTACTTCACAAAAGGCAGTCTATAATAGGGTCAGACATATTAACCCAAAGCTGTAATGTGCAGATTCTACAATAGAAACGTATCTCGAATAATAATAATAATAATAATAATAATAATAATAATAATAATAATAATAATATGGCTGTATAGTCTTGGCTTTATAACATACTAGGGCATGGCTATATGTCAGATGGCAACAATAAATATTTGCATCAAATCTTATAACTTAATAAAGGTGTCTATCTGGGCATAAAGTTACGATTTGTGAAATTTCTCCACAGACTCTTCTTCATTTTATTTTTAGGCCTATAAGGTTAATAAGAATTATAAAATCAGAAGTGCGACCCTCAAGTCACATATAACAGTAAGGCGAGGGGCAAACTGAGCATTCAAACCTTCACAAGTCAGGGCTAACTAAATAATAAGTAAATCTCAAAAGACGAAACTTTCTAAAGACATTAATGAACCAGGTAATAGACAATGATTAAGACTGATAATACAAATATTATAGTTTAAGTAAATAGTAGACAGCAACAATTCATTAAAACATATGTATAATTCTTTGTAATTCATAGGCCTATGTGAATAATAAAACACGCAAATTCCAGTAAAACAATTAGAATAAAAACAATTTCATCTTTTAAAAGACGTCACTATTTTCTTGGTATAACATACTTAGGCAAACTATATATATATATATATATATATATATATATATATATATATATATATATATATATATATATATATATATATACATAGATAGATAGATAGATAGTTGTTTATCCTCCTGGGAATAATGTCAAGCAATCTATTACAAATATTTTCCTCACGCACAGACTCCCAAGATGATAAACATTCGCTAATGATTGCTTGTCTACTATTGCAAACGGGAAACGATTATGAAAATGAACGCTTGGTTATAAAAATGAGTTAACTCTTTGTTTCCTTCTTCGGTTGTGTAGCTGTATACTGTACATATAGGCAGTAAGACTATACTTATACTTAATTGCCACATATTATTCATTTTGCTGCCTGAAATAGTACACTCTAAACCTCGTATCTGAAGCCGCACAGTGCTGTGTAGGTCAGACCAAAACAGTAGCATTCTCGTCGACTGCAGCATTCCGACTTGCACCTACAATTAGTCTGCTACCGGCAACTCTCTGCAATGGGTGGAAGCTTTGTCCAAATTATCTTTTCTTAGTCTAGCACAAGTTTAAGGGAATTTTTCCTTTCCTTGTCACCTTGAGTCTCACCCCACATCCTCGCTTTGATCTAGTTTCAGCTTTCATACTAAATGGCCAGTAGAAATAAAAAACAATGTCTGCTTTCTTGTATTTGGTAGAGTGTGCTTGTATTGTAAGAAGTACATCGAGCATTGCTTACTCTTCAAAAGTTTTTGAACTTCATGAGGGCCAATCACCCACTAATGCTACACCAGGGTTGTAACTTGGCTCTCAAGAATAGTAATGAGGTGGGATTTTTGACATGTGTGGAGCTTTCTGCTATCATTGGAGGGAAGAAGTCTGTGATTGGTTCTCATGACGGAAGAACTCCTTCAAGTCATACTCTCTGCCTTGGCATGATATGAACAGCTTGGAGAACAGACGATTGTTTGCTTTGAAGAGTCAACAGATACCGATACCTGTAGTAAAAAGTCAACCCTGTTCCTTTTGATTTGTTCATAGATGGTGGATTCTTCTTTTCTTCCCCGTCTCTTAATAAACTCCTGGAAATTGACATTTCCTTTCTCAAAGTGTGCGCTAACCAGCTCTGAAAAAACTTCAGTGAGCAATGTTCTTTGCATCAAATGAAAGCAGGTCTCAACTCTCAGCCTGGAGAAGATTGCTCACATCTTGCATGCCTTGTGAGAGCTTTTATATTCTCTCAAGGAACACTGTGCTCGTACTGTTTTGTCATGCTGGATGGTGTGTTTAGAACCCCCTTGATCCCACTTGCCTCATACTGTGTACCCAAGTGGCTGACTTCAGGACCAGCTACCATCCACCATCTCAGTACTGATAGGTATTCAGTCCAGGGTTGCCAGGTTGGCCTTTTTTCCGGCCAAAAAAAACTCAAATTTGACCTTTTGTATTTAAATAGGTTGGCCTTTAGTAATATGAAAAAAGCCGAGCCTTAAATACTATATTTTTGACCTTTTTTTATTAATGGGTTGACCTTTTAAAGCCTCTGTTGATTAGAAATTGACCTTTTCTCATTTGCAATACCTGGCAACCCTGATTCAGTCATACCCATTGCACTCCCGCCTGCCTTGATGACAGTGATGGACCCAGAACAAAAAGCATCTCATTTATTGCATGGAAGAGGGAAATATTAGTCACATAGTGTAGCAATTTGTTTTTGTGGTTATTATGCACATGGTGATTTGAGCTCTTCACTCTTCTTCTTCTGGCAAGGACAACAATTGCTTCAGTCAGTCTGGAATTTACAGCCCTGGGTCTGTTACTTGCCGTCTTGGTGAATGGCATTCAAGGTATCATACTATGGTAATTATCTTTATTCCGTGAATCGAAGCCGAGGATTTATCCCTTTGCCACCTTGATCTCAATCATTTAGAATAAGGTATGAGATACGACTAGGTTCGAGAATAAATATAAATGACTTACACCTAGCTTGATCGTTCATACAGTATCGTTCAAGTCATTTGCAGTCTGTTCAGTAACCAAGACACTACATGCAAAGGGCTATAGACCTGTTAATCTTAGCTCGGCTCTCCTGCGCTGGTACAACCGGTAATATATGGTTGCTTATAGATCCAGGGCTTATTAGACAGCATCTGGGACGCTAAAATAATGATTTAGGCACACTAAATAATCATTCGGCTGATACTGAGCCCCATACTGAGGTTCACAACAGTGGTGCCATCCAGCGTGTCCTGATTGAGTGTTGACATTGCTCTACTACAATGAGGAAGTCAATGGGTAAGTACATATTTCTAAATTCGGATTCTACGCAGTAAAAAAAAATGTATGATTTGACATCAAGAGCATTCAGATAGGGCAAGTCTTTGCGATCTTATTGCGAAATGCAATATTTCTGTAAATTCAATGGCATCCTTTTTATTAAAAAGAGCAATCCCCGAAGAGTCTGTGTGCCAATTTTGGTGTCTGGTTCCGGAAATGGAAGATTCTCCGGAAAATTTTCTGATATCTTCTCCACTATCAGTAGAAGCATCAAATAATGATTACCAAAGTATTTGAATAAAAAAAAAAACAAGAGGATAAGTAAAAATTATCATTAATTAAACATATCTGAAATCTGTTGGTGAAAATTGATACCAAATACTTTGAAAACATAAGTAATTGACAACAACTGCAATAATAATAATAATAATAATAATAATAATAATAATAATAATAATAATAATAATAATAATAATAATAATAATAGCTATAAATTCAACTGAATGATAAAGCAAGTAAAGAAGTAAAAATTATAATAAGCAAAACTTGAAGTACTCTTAAACTGTGCATGAATATCGCTCAAAAGAAGAAAAAAACGAAAAGATATTTGTGCTTTGGTCGACTATGGCCAATCCTCAGCCTATACAATACATTCCTCCCAAGAGCTTGACTCTGACATGTTTAGTTTATTAAATTGATCCCCAAAAATACATCATTTTACCATGCCCGCAAAGTCCTTTGCCAATACTATCAATATTACTAACAATGGAATTTAATTTCTGTGTACTGCTTGGCACAACCGGGTTCAAGTCCCATTAATTCCGATCGTGGCGTTAGATAATTGAATTTCAGGAAATCAAAAATTATTTCTGGGGTAGGTGTAAGTAGTGTGGAATAACCCTCAAAGATCCTAGCATTTGGCATAATGGTCTAAATGACACAGACAACTGCTAACAATGTGAGCCTGTGCAAATCAAATTAGGCTTCCAATGGACTAGTTTAATGAACAATCCTTTTTCAGAGAGTCAAGCTTTATAACAGAAGACTAGCAGTGCCCATTTAATCCAATTTTGAAAAAGGGAAAAATCATACATCTTAGCATTTTTTTAATGAGTCTTTGGAAAAAAAAATTAAGATCCAGAGGGAGGTTTTTTATGGTATGCTACAAAATTCTCCATCCACTGTCATGAAATACTTCTTGTTGCTAATTATTTCTGGACTGATCCACCATCCCATCTAATTCACTCTGATCACAAGTAGAAAGGCGAGAGAAAAACAACAGGGCAGAAGAGAAGCAAAGAACATAACCTCTGTAATATATATCTACGTGGAAAAAAAAAAAAACAGATCAATAACATACTCGTAAAAGTTAACAATTACTACAGCAGAGTTAGGTAGTTCAATATTCGACTGGTCTCACACTCCCAAACACCTGTCGTCCAGAAAGGGGTGAAATGGAAATCTCTCTCAAACACCCGGACATCCATCAATTTATATGAGTGACTGTACGTCAGTAAGCTTGAAAACATGATAGGAATCAGACAACAACAAATATTTCTAAGAAAACAAGCAAAGTGCTTTTAGCACTTGTTGGAGAATTGATAATGTTACTCCTGTATGTAAATGTGTTTGTGGTAGCTCAAGTCCCACTGATTACCGCCCAATTTCCATAACTCCCATATTATCTAAATTTTTGAACGTCTTCTGGCAAAACGTCTTAATTGGTTTGCTGAAGGTAATCATCTACTCCCTAGTTTGCAATTTGGTTTTCGTAAAGGCCTTGGAGCATGTGATGCCCTTATTACAATCTCCAATGCTGTACAGAAATCCCTTGATTGTGGTCAGGAAGTTCGTATGATTGGCCTTGATTTTAGTGCTGCCTTTGACCGTGTTAATCATGAGACCCTTATTTTCAAACTGAAACAGTTGGGAGTGGGTGGGTCGTTTCTTAGCATTATTATTGATTTTTTAAGTAATAGATATCAAAGAGTTGTTGTTGATGGGCACCATAGTGAGTATAGGAATGTGATATTCGGTGTTCCACAGGGTAATGTTCTTGGCCCATTACTTTTCATACTATATACCCATGACATGTAGTTTGGCCTAGAAAACAAGCTTGTTGCATATGTAGATGATGCTACTCTCTTTGCATCAATTCCATCCCCTGAATGTAGATCTGGGGTTGGTGAATCCCTTAAGAGAGATTTAGCTAAAATTAGTGCATGGTGCAAATTATGGGGTATGAAGTTGAATCCTAACAAAACTCAAAGTATGATTGTAAGTAGGTCAAGGACGGTGGCTCCTCAACATCCGGATCACAGTTTTGATAATGTTTCTTTAAATTTCCATGACTCTTTAAAAATTTTAGGTGTGATTCTCGACAGCAAATTTACTTTTGAGAAACATATTGGGTCTGTGTCTTCTTCAATTGCACAAAAATTGGCTTATTGAGAAAGTCTTACAAGATCTTCGGTGATCAATCTATTCTGAAGAAGTGTTTTAATTCTTTCATTCTACCTTGTTTTGAGTATTGTTCTCCTGTCTGGTGTTCAGCTGCTGATTCTCATCTTAATTTGTTGGACAGAAACTTACGGTCTATTAAATTTCTTATTCCTGATCTAGATATTAATCTTTGGCACCGTCGCTCAATTAGTTCATTATGCATGTTGCATAAGATTTTTCATAACTCTGACCATCCTTTACATTCAGATCACCTTGGACAATTCTATCCGGTTCGTAATACTACGCAAGCAGTTAATTCTAATAGCCAGGCCTTCTCCATCATGAGGCTCAATACTACACAGTATTCTAGAAGTTTTATTCCAGCTGTTACCAAGTTGTGGAACGATCTTCCTAATCGGGTAGTTGAATCAGTAGAACTTCAAAAGTTCAAAGTAGGAGCAAATGTTTTTATGTTGACCAGGCTGACATGAGTCTTTTTATTGTTTATATAAGAAATATCTGTTTTTGACATTGTTAATAGTTTATATAGGACATATCTGTTTTGACGCTGTTACTGTTTGTAGAATGATATATTGTTAATTTAGTCTCGTCATTTATTTATTTCCTTATTACCTTTCCTCACTAGGCTATTTTTCCCTGTTGGAGGCCTTGGGTTTATAGAATCTTGCTTTTCCAACTAGGGTTGTAGCTTGGCTAATAATAATAATAATAATAATAATAATAATAATAATAATAATAATAATAATAATAATACGGGCGACTAATTTGGCAGCCATCTCGAAAAATTGATTTTCAATTGGACAACCGGCCAGATCTGATTAGTATCACTTGGATAACAAGTGTGTCATATTCTATCCTATCATTATTTACACGACTTCTCTAAAAAATAACCGTTATTTCTATAACGATTCAGTGCTCTCTGTGGCTAATAAAGAGCTGAGTTTTAATTACCTAATTATCTTTGATCAGGACAATAGTTCCAAGCAGCCACATCTGCATAATTAATCTTAACCCACTTGCTAACAGGATAAATGAACATTGCCTCCAATCTCCAAAACATTTACAATTTATTAAACCCTGTAGATCTTAAATTAAAATGACTGAAATAATGTTTTGGACTTTTAATTGAATGTAATTCTCTTATAAAAAAAATAATCATAAGACACATCAATCCACCTTCACTTCAAATCTTATGAATTTCCAGAGCAATACTATTTGTATAATGTACATTTTAAAAATCGAGTTAAAAATTTCCTTTGAGGGCTTATAGTGTTCCACATATATTGAAAAAAAAAAAGGTTACAGAAACATAAGGTTAATGCTTTCTAAGCGTCATCCTAGTCCAGTGTGAATTATTTCCACCAAAACTTTACAGAGTTAAATGGCAGGAGAGGATTAGAAATTAAACTATAAGAGAGATTACTCGAGTGCCATATGTGGATGAATCACGGTGAGGGATAGATGAAGATGGTCCTCGAACTCCTCAAGAGAGATTAGTTCACCAAACTTTCAATTGGGCTACACAAGGCACTAGAAGAGTTGGAAGACCGGGGCATACATGGCTGAGGACTATGAAGCGTGAAGTAGGAGATGATGAATGGAGAAGTATTGATTTAAAAGCTCAAGATAGAGACGACTGACGAAATCTAATTTAGACCCTTTGCGTTCATAAGCGTAAGAGGAGATGATAATGATATTGGACATAGTCATCCTTACATTTATTGAGTAGTTATAGGTTATGGTATAATTTCATGTGCTTAGTAGTGCAGATCATGTGCAGGTTCGTGTGGTACATTCTAAATGAAAACTGTAACAAATATCGTTAGCAGAACAGCAATACATTTCTTAAAGCAGAACGCGAATAGTCTAAAGCAAAAGGAAAAAAATGAAAAAAGGTATATCAACACAGCTGTAACCTTAAGGGAATGAGGAAACAAATATTTTAAAAAGGCCTCTATTTTAACCGCAGGAAGAATAGGCCCAGAATGACTACAGGTATGTCTAAAAGGGCAATTAGCATATATTTTTCATGATAAGGGATTATAAAATGTCATTAAGTAGGCACTCATATTGTAATTCAAAATTATCTATAAAAATTCCAATAGAAAACAACGGCTTTAGCGGGTAACAAGAATAACCAATAGGTTTACCAAATTCCTTTCTATCTATATAGACCGCCAATCATCTACTTCCTATATTATAAATATGATTTTTTCCCCATTAAGTACATGGCATGTAATAAAGTAATACTTTAAAATATAAGTTATGTTTGGCTTCATTTATACCTCGTTTCATTCTGTGTGTGAGAGAGAGAGAGAGAGAGAGAGAGAGAGAGAGAGAGAGAGAGAGAGAGAGAGAGAGAGAGAGAGAGAGAGAGAGAGAGAGAGTATTGCCTTACTGACATTTGACCTTTTTAAATGGAAAGCATTCTGGAAATGTTAATTCACTAATGATTTCGCCCTGGTAATGATCCCCAAGTTATTTTTCTTTCTTTGCAACCATGAGATTGCACGAATATACATAAAACTACTAATGGAGAGACTTATAGAAAAGTATACATTTACTCAATACATGTGAGAGTATATATAGGCATTATTTTTTTTCTAATGCAATTAGTCTGGCGAGAAAGAGATGCACATGTCCCTACCACTATTTTAGTTGAAAAAAAATGCAGTTTCACATTGCCTGGTCTAAGATAAATGACGCCGCTGAACTTGTAGTCGAGTATATATATATATATATATATATATATATATATATATATATATATATATATATATATATATATATATATATATATATATATATATATATATATATATATATATATATATATATATATATATATATATACTGTATGTATGTATGTAATTATCAGGCGTTACTATTCCACAGAAGAATATGGGCCTCAAACATGTCCTTCCATTCTCGTCTGTTTATGATCTTTCTATGCCAGTCTATACCTGCACATTTTCTTAGCTCTTCAATCAATCGTCTTACTCTTCCTTCTCCTTATTCTTTTGCAATATCTAGGGACCCATTCTGTTATTCTTAATGTCCATGTTTTATCTTTCATTCTTATTAAATGCGCTGACCACGTCCATTTCTTCTAACACGTTACAATATCATCTACTTTAGTTTGCCCTCGTATCCATGTTCCTCTTTTTCTGTCTACTGGTGTTAATCCCATCATTGTTCTTTCCACAGCCCTTTGAGTTGTAACTAGTTTATATTCTAAGGCTTTAGTAAGACTCAAATTTTCCGGTGCTTAAGCTCATACTGGTCTGGTAAGACAATCTGATTAAATACTTTTCTTTTTAAAGAAATTGGCATTTTACATTTCTTAATCTTATTTTGTTTACCAAAAGCTGTCCATTCCATGCTTATCCTCCTTTTAATTTCGGTCTAATGTCCTGGGGAAACACTTACCGACTGTCCAAGGTACGTATATTTATCAACATTCTCTAGAGGTTCGTCCATAACCCTAATTTGTTGTCTCTGCATTTTCATGGAACACTATCTTAGTTTTACTCACTTTCATTTTCAGTCCTGCACTTCTGCTTTCGCTATTCAAATCTTCTATCAATTTTTGAAATTCCTCCAATGATTCACTAAACAGAAGTATGACATCTGCAAAAGGTTGTTAAGGTATTCCCCATTAACATATGTGTGTGTGTGTATATATATATATATATATATATATATATATATATATATATATATATATATATATATATATATATATATATATATATATATATATATATATATATATATATATATATATATATATATATATATATATATATATATATATATATATATGTATGTATGTATGTATAATGTGTGTGTTTCCTAAGTTAAAGATAAATAAAAAGGCCAAATATGAGGAAATACACACATCGAAACATACAAAAATAAATGCTTCATCTACGCTGTCTTTATCCTTCAATACAGACTTGCGTCTTTCTCCTCATCCTCTCTATACCTCATATCAGTTCCAAATAGCTGAAAAATATCCTTGCACATCTCCTCAACCTTCACGAAGCCTCCTTGTGAAGTCCAGTCAGCTTCTCAGCAGCCACCAGAAAAAAAAACCCCAGTTTCTAAACCCACTCAAGTCTTCTTGCTGCTCATCTTCACTAACATAATTCTCTCTCTCTCTCTCTCTCTCTCTCTCTCTCTCTCTCTCTCTCTCTCTCTCTCTCTCTCTCTCTCTCTCTCTCTCTCTCTCTCGTGGTTGTCATAGTAACCGAAGGGACGACGATGAAGCGCCCCACCCTATCCCAAATTACCATTCCTTCTCTTTTTCCCAAAAGGATTCTTCAGTGCGTGCGTGTGTATTTGAGAGGATGGATTAAAGACGAGGGTGAAGGCGGCAAAGGGAAATGGAAAATGTAGAATGGAGTGTAATGAAAACAAAAAAGATTCATGTGAAGGTAATTGGATGGTTTCGATTACAAGTAAGAATGTTCGAAGGACAATAAAGAGGATGTGTCGTGAACTTAAAATCTAATTTTCTTTCGTTTCATAAGGTAACTTAATCTGTATCTCAGCTTGTAACGATCTTAGCCATGGGAAATAGAAATAATAGCTGAATAAAGCTGGTAATTTTAATTTTCTTATTTTTTTTTTCTGCTCAACCAATGTGTTGTCACCATATCAAAGAAATTTAATGACATTATTTTACATTACTGGATCCATATAAATTTTATTTAACCATTACAACAATAGCTCAGAAAATCTCAGCAAACAGCTAAACCACCTTGGGGGAGAGAGAGAGAGAGAGAGAGAGAGAGAGAGAGAGAGAGAGAGAGAGAGAGAGAGAGAGAGAGAGAGAGAGAGAGAGAGTGGTGTTTGGTGCTTTAATATGTTAATTCTTAGAAAGAATATTAGGTACATTCCTTCTTTGAAATTAGATGCATAGTAACAATTGTCTCACAATGCCCCTTGTTTCCTCAATTGTCTTTTCTCAGTTTATTTGGTAATTCTTTTAATCCAATTATAAAATTCTCTAGAACCAGACTCGCGTAGATTGCAGAATCGATTTCAGCAAACAGCAGATGACAAAAAAGTTTTACATGGCAAGCGAGTAAATCTGAATTTTTGAGACTTGAGAATATTAACCCTATTCTAATGGTTTTTGTTTATATTCCCTAAAATAGCACATTTAGATGCACCCTAAATTTCTTAAGGGAATCATCAGCACAAAGACTATTTTCCAAAAAGCTGAACAGGATAGACATCTGACCAACAGGCCAAGCGTAAGCTGGAGATAAATTTCAAAATGGTGTTTTGTAAAAAGTACTATACAGTATAGTATTGTGTATAATACTGTAGTACTACAAAATAGATATTCTTAGATGCATGATGAAATGGAAGCAAGAAGAAATGGACAGTAATTTAACTAAATTTGTGTTGGACTCAGCGAAAGAGATAGGTAGAAAAGTTTCTAAACAAGATCAAGGAAAACGTTTAGGAAAGACCAAAAAAAAAAGAAAAAAAAATAATAAAGAAAGGATGGGAAAAGGGGGGTAAAATACAAGAAAGATGAAATAGAATTAGCACAGCTATACAAAACAAGAAGCAAACTAAAAACCAAAGATATTCGTAAACACAATCAGACAAAAATTTAGGAAACACTAAAGGAAAATACATCAAATTGAAAAGACTGGGAACAAGGCGCCAACAGACGTTTGCTTTAAATGATGAAAATGTAAATAATACCAATAAAGATGGGGTGACAAAAACTACTGAGGATTTCTATACAATGCTATACAGTACTGATATAAGAAATAACTTTGCCAATAGAAATAATGAAACACCTGAGCCGGTACCAAACGTAAGAGAAGTAGAAGAAAGCATTTAAAAATCATGAAAAGAGACAAAGTAGGAGAAGATGGACTAATAACTGATTTAATAATAAATGGAGGAAATTTCATTGTTGTAAAACTCGCTGAACTTTACACAAAATATCTGCAAAAATGCTCTATACTTACAGCTTGGAAAAAAACATTAGCATTATAATAACCCACAAAAAGGTGCACACAAAAGACATAAAAATTACCTCTCAATAAGTTTACCTTCCGCAATATATAAAATATTTACAAAGATCATGTTAGGCCGAATAGAAAGACAGCTAGGCTTTAATCAACCAAGAGAGCAGATTTCAGAAGTTGGTAATCAACATCTGACCATATCCATATAGTTGACCAGCTAATGGGAAAATCAACAGCGTATGACAAAGCAGCTAGAAAACTTTTGAAACTGTCAAAACCTCAGAAGTAATGAAAGCCCTTTAAAGACAAGGAATAGTTTAATCTTATGTTAAAAAACATTAAGATATATTTATACAGGAAGTACAGCAATGGGATTCATTTTCCCAGGAAGGTGGTAAAGGGTATAATTGTATTCAGCCATGACACAGAGATGTCTGTGTTGACGGCCGGACGAGGCATCGGACTGTCGAGAGAATGCATGCACCAGAGGCATGTAGTCCATGCAAATGACGAAAGGCGTACCTTCTAAGAAGTGGCAAAAGTGATGGACAGCCAATTCACGGTGAAAGGTAGAGTAGCTGGATTTTGCCCTGGACAGTTTTCTACTGAAGAAAGAAGACCAAAGGGGAAGGCGAGCCGTTGACCACCTGCTCGAAGACTGCCCCAACAGCGGTCTTGCTGGCATTGGTGGGGAGATGGAGAGGTGCATGTGGCACGGGAAAAATGAGAGCAACAGCGGTTGATAAGGCATTCTTTGCGTTGCAGAGGGACGCTTCTTGAAGGGAACACCACTTCAGGTGTTTTGGCTTCCCTTTGGGGCAGGCGTAGAGGGGGGCAAGAGTGGCGGCGATGGCTGGCAGGAAACGATGATAATACTTGATCATGCACAAGAATTCTTGCAGTGCTTTGACGGTCGAGGGCGTGGGAAAGTTCTGAACGGCTGCTACCTTCTTGAGGAAGGGGTAGAATCCTTCAGGAGTGATGGGGTGCCCTAAGAACGATACTTCGTTGGCACCAAAGGTACACTTGTCGTACCGGACTACAAGACCATTCTGTAGTAGGGGGTCGAGCACGATGCATAGATGACGGAGGTGTTCCTCTTTGGAGGAAGAGAACACAAGTATGTTGTCCACGTAACATACACAGAAGGGGAGGTCCCTTGAGATGTCATCCATGAGACCTTGAAAAGCTGCTCCAGCATTACGAAGTCCAAAACAGGAGTAATTTTAGGTGTATGTACCGGAAGGGGTGGTGCTGGCAGTCTTGGGGGATGTCTCCTGGGTTCATGGGCACCTGATAATACCCCTTCAGAAGGTCGAGCTTGGAGAAAACCTTCCCTTTGTGCAAGTAGGAGGTCACACCAGTGATGTTTGGGAGTGGGTAATGATTTGGGTCTGTTCAGGCACCTGTAATCCCTACACAGAAGCAGAGAGCCATCTTCCTTCAGGATGATGTGTAAGGATGACGACCATGGACTGGAGGCCTTTTGCCAAAGGCCCATTTCTTCCATTACGCCGAACGATTGTTTAGAGGCTGCCAAACGATCCAGTGCCAGAAGCCTGAATCTGGCGAACACTGAGGCACCCGTCATCTTGATATGGTGATAAATACAGTGTTTCTTGGGAGACGTGGGAATTTGACAAACTTCTGCATGAAAAACTTCCGGGTATGATGTGAGGAGATGGGCAAAGGCATCCGTAGGTGATGTGGAGAGTGAGGTCAGAGTAGGGCGGGTTGGAGAGGTCAATCTGCGTTGACTAACCGTCGGTGAGCTACATCGACCAGGAGGTGGAAGTGTGAGAGGAAATCCACACCGAGGATTGGCAATGTAACACCAGCAACGAGAAACTTCCAAATATATTTTTCACTTTCAAACAATAATGTGAGGGTTTCATAACTGTGGGTGGGTATCGTGGATCCATTGGCAGCTACCAGGCAGATGTTTGCATACTTAGACAGATTATGTTGTGTCCTGGAGACACCAAAAGCAATGACCTACTTACACATATTTTGGCCACTGACAACCCTTCGCAAATTTCTTCGCAGCAGCCCCGACTTTGGAGTGGTAGTAGCATAACTACGGCCGATGGGCGTCAGTAAGTGGCTGGAGATGTTGATGGTTGGGGCGTTAGCAAAGGGTGGTATATGCTGGTGGTGGGTGGCTTTGTCGCCACTCCGTCATTTCACATGGTGGGCATCTGTGTCCTACCTCATTACGATGTTGAGTATTTGTCCTCTTTATCCAGAATGGAGGTCTGGAAGGTGGGGAAAGGGCTGTTTATAAGGGCGTCGACTTAGGTCATTAGGTCCTTCATGGGCAAAATATCGATATCAGGGATTGAAGCACGTACAGGTTTGGGTAGGCGTCATACCCAAAGGACATGAAGGGCACGTTGCAGGCGCGCACGATACTGGTCATTTCCCTGAAGGTAAGTGAAGCCTTTTGTTCCCCCAACGGTTGTTGAGAGAGCTGAAAAAGTTTTGATAACCGGGTGGCCGGTGATGTGATAGCGAGTACTGCTCCAGAAGGTACTATCTGATGTCTTCGTATGTTATGGGGGCGTCTCCTTGGTCGCACAACCAATCGGAGATTTCCTGGAAAGTATCTGCAGCGATCGCTGTGAGAACGTAATCTAAATTGGTGCTCGACCGAGTCACGCCCTTGATGCAAAAGTGGATTTCAGCACTCTGGAACCAGGTGGAAGCTTCTCCGATTGCGAAGGATGGTAGTTCCATTTAGGCGGTGTGTGCCGAAGAGGCAGGTTTGGTGGACTGCATCTTAAAAAAGTAAGGCAGCAGTGAGGGGGCAGGAGAGAGGGAGTGGTCTCTCCATTGGTCACCAAAGTGCAAGCCAGCCGTTAGGGGGTGTCCGAGATACGAGTCGAATGCAACTACCTTTTTTCGACGGAGCATGAGTATATATACAAGTTCCAGTCAAGAACGAAACAAAAGTTCAAACACAATGATGCAAGAAAATACAGGCATGAATAGGTTATCAGTGCCAGCCGAGAGAGGAAAAACGCAATACCGATCCAGTGTACGTGCGTATATGATACACGTACAGTACACTATCATTGATAAATCTATTTTTTTTTTTATTTAAAGATTCTTTTCCAAACAACCTTTTTACTTTTGTGTTTGAATAAAGCATGTTTCGTCTAAGAAAACTTGGTTCTGGCATAATTATACGAGAAAAAAAAACAAACTTAAAATCTAGTTTTATCTTCATCAATCACTAACATGTAAATCACTGACCTTCAATGACGATGATAATGTCTTTTATATCATCGGTAATCATTTTGTGTGAGGAAGTTAGATCTATATTCAGTGTAACCAACGGAAGTTCTTTATATCAACGTTTCTCTGACGTGGATAAACTAATATAATTTTTTTTAAATCGTTGAACTTCAGCATTAAAATTAATACTATACATATTTCTCT
>NC_090740.1:27389394-27413185 GCF_036898095.1 Palaemon carinicauda
CCTTATGGACAAAAACATGGATGCCATAGATTTCTCTGAGGAATCGGACGAACTGAGGACACACGGCACTAAAATCTCTCTTGAAATCTACAAGGAAACTGATGAACTAGGAAAGAATACGATGAAATCTCGAAGGAAATTGACGAACTAAGGAAAATGGAAGATTAAATATCAAAGGAAACCGAAAACTAAAGAACTTTAAAATTAGAACAGACAGAAGAGAAAAGCAACGAAGAACCTTTAAACAAAGGCGTAAAATAGCCTTTAATGCAAGAAGTAAGTCACCTTGAAATAGAGGTAAAAAAGGCCCCTAGTACGAGAAATAAGGCACCTCAAAATAGAGGTAAAATATTCTTTAATGCTAGAAATAAGGCACCTCAAAATAGAGGTTGAAAAACTTTAATGCTAGAAATAAGACACAAAAATAGAGGTAAAAAAGGCCCTAAGGCTATAAATAAGGCACCTAAAAATAGAGGTCAAAGAGTCTCTAATGCTACAAGTAATGCACTTCAAAATCGAGGTCAAAAGGCCTTAATATAAGGCTCCTAAACATAGAGGTCAAAGAGCCTCTAATGCTATAAATAAGGCACCTAAAAATAGAGGTAAAAGAGCCTATAATGCTATAAGTAATGCACCTCAAAAATGAGGTCAAAAAGCCCTTAATGCTAAAAATAAGGCACCTAAAAAAAGAGAGGTCAAAGAGCCTCTAATGCTACAAGTATTGACCTCAATATCGAGGTCAAAAAGTCCCTAATACTATATATAAGGCTCCTAAACATAGAGGTCAAAGAGCCTCTAATGCTAGAAGTAATGCACCTCAAAAGTGAGGTCAAAAAGCCCTTAATGCTATAAATAAGGCACCTAAGAAGAGAGGTCAAAGAACCTCTAATGCTACAAGTAATGCACCTCAAAATCGAGGTCAAAAAGTCCCTAATGCTATATATAAGGCTCCTAGAAATAGAGGTCAAAAAGCTCCTAATACTATAAATAAGGCACCTAAAAATAGAGGTCAAAGAGCTTCTAATGCTCAAGTAATGCACCTCAAAATCGAGATAAATAAAGCCCCTAATGCTATAAATAAGGCTCCTAAAAATAGAGGTCAAAGAGTCTCTAATGCTTGAAGTAAAGCACCTCAAAATCGAGGTCAAAAAGCATCTAATGCTATAAATAAGGCACTAAATATAGAGGTCAAAGAGCCTCTAAGGCTTGAGGTAATGCACCTCAAAATCGAGGTAAAAAAGCCCCTAATGCTATATAAAAGGCTCCTAGAAATAGAGGTCAAAACGCTCCTAATGCTATAAATAAGGCACCTAGAAATACAGGTAAAAGAGCCTCTAATGCTACAAGTAAGTCACCTCAAAATCGAGGTCAAAAAGCCCCTAATGCTATAAATAAGGCACCTAAAATAGAGGTCAAAGAGCCTCTAACGCTAGAAGTAATGCGCCTCAAACTCGAGGTAAAAAAATTCCCAAAAGCTAGAGATAAGACACCTCAAAATAGAGGCACTGTAAAAGGTCAGCTAAGGCTAGAGATAAGGCACCTCAAAATAGAAGTAAAAAAAGACTCTAATGCTAGAGATAAGGCACCTTGAAATACAGGTAAAAAAACCTCAAATGCTAGAAATAAGGCACCTCAAAATAGAGGTAAAAATGTCCTTGGTGCTAGAAATAAGACACCTCAAAACAGAGGTAAAAAAAAACCCTGATGCTAGAGATAAGGCACCTAAAAATAGAGGTCATCTTCTTCTTCTATGTCTGCATCTTTTCCCACCTTTATGTGGGGTCGATGTTTCTGGCCAGTGTTCTCCATCTACCTCTGGCCTACACTTCATCACCGGTTAATCCCTTTGATCGAAGTCATAAAGCCCCTGAAGTTAAAGTTAAGGCACCTAAAAACCGAGGTAAAAAAAGATCCTAATGCTAGAGATAAGGCACATCAAAATATAAGTAAAAAATTCCCCTAATGCTAGAGTAAAGCACCTGTCACCTCAAAATCAGAGGTAAAGAAACCCCTAATGCTAGAGATAAGGCACCTTAAAATAGAGGTCATAAAGTCCCTAACGCTAGAGATAAGGCACCTCAAAACAGAGGTCAAAAAGCCCCTAATGCTAGAGATAAGGCGCCTAAAAATAGAGGTAAAAAAGCTCCTAATGGTAGAGACAGGGCACCTAAAAATAAAGGTAAGAAGCCCCTAATGTTAGAGGTAAGGCACCTAAAAATAGAGGTCATAAAGCCCCTAAATCTAAATTTAAGGCACCTAAAAATAGAGGTCAAAAGGCTCCTAATGATAGAGATAAGGCACCTCAACATAGAGGTAAAAAAATCCCCTAATGTTAGAGATAAGGCACCACAAAATCAGAGGTCTAAAAGCCCCTAATGCTATAGATTAGGCTCCTAAAAATACAAGTAAAAAAAGCTCCTAATGCTAGAGATAAGGCCCCTCAAAATAAGAGGTAAAAAACCCCTAAAGCTAGAGATAAGGCACCATAAAATAGGAGGTCAAAAAGCCCCTAATGCTAGAGATAAGGTACCTCGAAATAGAGGTCATAAAGCCCCTAAAGCTAAAGTTAAAGTACCTAAAAATGGAGGTAAAAAAGCCCCTAATGCTAGAGATAATGCTCCTCAAAATAGAGGCCAAATATCCCCTAGTGCTAGAGATAAGGCATCTAAAAATAGAGGTAAAAAAGCCCCTAATTCTAGAGATAAGGCACCAAAAATAGACGGAAAAAAACCCTAATGCTAAAGTTAAGGCACCTAAAAATAGAGGTAAAAAAGCCCCTAATGCTAGAGATAAGGCATTTGAAAATAGAGGTAAAAAAGCCCCTAATGCTAAAGTTAAGGCACCTAAAAATAGAGGTGAAAAACCCTAATGCTAGATATAAGGCGCCTAAAAATATAGGGGTCATAAAGCTAAAGTTAAAACACCTGAAATAGAGGTAAAAAAAAAAGACCCTAATGCTAGAGATAAAGCACCTCAAAATAGAGGTCAAAGAACCTCAATTGCTAGGATTAAGGCACCTCAAAATAAGAGGTCAAAAAGCCCCAGATGCTAGAGGTAAGGAACCTCAAAATGTGGGCCTTCGAGGTGCTACAATTGAATAGAGCATATACTTCAGGTATTTTTTATGAATGAAATGACCACGCTTCAGCCAGGTGAGTGGCGAACTAAACAGTCACTATACCTGCTCCTCACCATGCAGGCTCCTGATACTTAACACCCGTCAGTGAGTCCCGGACTTTTCATATACTGTATAGCCATCCATGTCTGGACTCCGATAGATCGGACACAAATAGGGTTGTAACTTGGCAAGTAAAATATATATATATATATATATATATATATATATATATATATATATATATATATATATATATATATATATATAATATATATATATATATATATATATATATATATATATATATATATATATATATATATATATATATATATATATATATATATATATATCTACCGGGGGAACACATTTAAGGTGTTGGACATCAGGACATGAAACGACAAATAAAATCGTAATAATACGAATACTCAATGCAAAGGAAATATTTCCTTTTGCCTTGGGAAGGGTGAAGCCAGTAGACTCGGACCTTTGAGCATTGAGCAATCGTCACCAGGAAAGGGGGTTCGCTTAGAAGTGAACGATTTGCCCAGATAATTTGATTGATTGATTGGGAGTTTTTTGTCATCCTGACATCTAAGGTTATTGACACCGAACTAGATAATTTGAGTAAACAATGTGTTGATAGTTTAATCTTTTATACCCTACATCCTATATACCATATCATCACTATAATAATGCACCAATGAAATTTCATTGCATATCATTTCACATATTTCATTTTAACCAATCTCTTCTGACACAATATAGATTATGTTAATTGATGTTGCATTTTAAATCTCCAACCTTAAACAAACATAATTGATATAGCAAATAATACTATTTTCACTAAGAGGGCCGGAGCCAAGTAGCCCGTGACAAAAGCTGGCCCCAACCACACCGAGCTACGTGGATCATGATCGAAATCAAAGGAAAACTCTGAAATCAACAACTAAACCTTTAAACCTCGTTATTTTCGAAATTTTGAACAAATGCCACTTATTAATGATTGGAGACCCAATAGGTGCTATTTGAAACGATACATTATTAGCCCCTACATATATTACGTAGGCTACAGTGTGTATGTATATGGAGAGAGAGAGAGAGAGAGAGAGAGAGAGAGAGAGAGAGAGAGAGAGAGAGAGAGAGAGAGAGAGAGAGAGAGAGAGCAATTGCTCAAGAAAATGCGAACGAAGGGTATTTCCGTGTTATGAATATTAATATGAATATTCAGTTCCAATATTATTCAAGAAAATTTTACATAGAAATAGGATAGGAAAATTCAAATAAAAAGTTATGATAAAATATTTTGATGAATTAGTTTCAAAATAATATTAGATTACATTTCTTAAAAGGATAAAAAAGTTCTCTCTCTTCATCGCATTTCTTTGAGTGATATCGGTAATTTCCCTCCTCCTCACATTCGAACCATCCTAACGATGTCTCGGTTGTTTAAGGTCGGCCACCTTTCAGGGCAAGAGGGGCATGATCTCTTCAAGTCAGGTCTGGCCAGGCGACACCGGTTTTGTTGCTGGGTGTACATTTCTAAGTGTGGGATGATCTTGACACAACAGAGATACTTCAATATAATTTTACATTATAAACAATTATACCAAAGTATAAAACAAAGATATATGGCTATACAGTATTTTCACAGAGCCTTGGTATTTAGGTGCTGAGATGTTAGAAGGCATCGAACGAGATAAAGGAAAAAGAATGAGGGTCGAGAATTATTTTTTCAGGAAATGTATTTATTTAGCATTTTCTTCATTAATAGGAGTACTGTCTTTCGAAATAAGCCTGGAAACAATGCAAATAATAAGTTACTAACATTTTGATATAGGCACATTATTCTTTCATATCCTATTTTAAGTGCTCTCGCTCTCTCTCTCTCTCTCTCTCTCTCTCTCTCTCTCTCTCTCTCTCTCTCTCTCTCTCTCTCTCTCTCACATTGAGTAGTGTTGTATCTCTTCAATTTCAGTTTGTATCCGTTACCTCTGGACTGATTTGTGCTAAGCGTAAATAGATTGTTGTTATTTACATTTGTTAGAGAGAGAGAGAGAGAGAGAGAGAGAGAGAGAGAGAGAGAGAGAGAGAGAGAGAGAGAGAGAGAGAGAGAGAGAGAGAGAAGAATAGTAATACCTTCAACGGCATGCAAAGAACTTCTCGCCATCTTAAATAGAATCTCCCAGATGATCCAAACTTTTCATAGATTTTATCCACAAAGATCTTGGCCTTCCCATTCTCCTGGAACTTTGAAGTCTAGATGGAACACCGCTTGAAATTCAAACAAAC
Organism: Palaemon carinicauda; assembly: GCF_036898095.1. NCBI lineage: Eukaryota > Metazoa > Arthropoda > Malacostraca > Decapoda > Palaemonidae > Palaemon > Palaemon carinicauda. The sequence continues at coordinate 27,394,805 of NC_090740.1, forward strand.
ACATTTCCCAACTAAAGCCAACGATAAGTCATCAATCTTGAACAGTTGTAAGCTCTCAGAGTTTCATTATACGAGGATTTTATTTTACTGATTGTCAATCATTCACATCAAAACTTTATTTAAAAATACTCCAAAACGCAACTAAATTGATAAATTCTCAGCCCAAGAACCTTTTTATTGACAAAACCTGATCTCACTAATGAAGTATATATCTAGTAGATCAGTAATCATTATTGATGAGAACATTCTCCTAAACATAACAAATAACTATGCCAAAATATAGATATAAGTAAATTTCTAGGAAAGGTCAGAACTACAATTTGAAGTTAAAATTTTTGACCTTAGATTATTGTTGTTGAGTATTTCAAGCAATTCTTTCTCTATTTTAATCAGAAATCAGTACCATTAAAGATAGTGTGGCCCAAAATCTTCATGACTAACAATAATATTAACAGGGTACCATAACGGATGGCACTGGTTTCCGGGTGGAACAATGGGAAATTTGTGTAACAGGAGGGTACATCCTATATTGCTCTATATTGTTTTACCTTTTTTCTTACTCAGGATCATTATTATGAACACACAGATGTTTGAAATGTTGTGTATTGGTGATGGAAATATATATAAGAATCATGTAGTAGTAGTAGTAGTAGTAGTAGTAGTAGTAGTAGTAATTGTTTTTGTTAAAATAATCCTTAAAGCAATTTTCTAATACTACTAATGATTTAATGAAAGAATCCCTCACCCACCACTGTTCACTTACAGGACAAGAAAGGAAAATTATTAAAAAAGGAAAAAAACTGCCAAGTGTAATGCAAATGGACAGGACATCTTGGATGCAAAAAGTGCCCAGAGTGCAGACAAGGCCAGGGTTACCCATTCCCATTCCAAGAAATAAAATAAAAACCTAAATCCAACACAATTACCGTATATCTAATGTAGGTTGTAGAGCATTTAAACTCCTGACGTCAGATCCTGCGCATATTAGGTGAAATTTACCCTTCAGAAGTCCCTATGTCACCGTATCACTTTAAAATCTTTAAATAAATCATCCAGAAACTTTGGTCAGGTATACTATCCTTACGTTACTTAAAAAAAGTTCAAACTTGCAGCAAATGTTTTTATGTTGAACAGGCTGACATAAGTCTTTTTATAGTTTATACATCGATTTTGATGTTACTGTTTTTTAAGTATCTTATTCTAATTGCTCATTATTCATCATATCGTTTATTTATTTCATGATTTCCTTTCCTCACTGGGTTATTTTTCCCTATTAGAGCCCTTGGGCTAATAGTACCTTGCTTTTCCACCTAGGGTTGTAGCTTAGCTAATAATAATAATAATAATAATAATAATAATAATAATAATAATTAGAGTTTCCAATCCTAATATGTCATCAACCAATTACAATTCTGAAATTTACACTATTCCTGCAATTATGCTGAGACCTATAAATCACGGGTTGCACTCTCTTTAATTTGACACTTTTATGCAGATTTCATATCCCACATAGTCGGTTTATTTCGCAAGACTAACTCAAGCCTAATTGGAAAGAAGTCTGAACAATTTACTGCGTCTTGCCTAAGATTTTATGCACAAAGTTTATTATTACCTAAAATTTTATGCACACCGTTAATTATTGCATAATATTTCATGAACAACGTTAATCATTGCATAAGATTTTATACACATGTTAATTAGATTATTGCATAAGATTTCATACACAACGTTAATACAATAGAAATGAATGGGATTAACAGATGTAAGTAGCAGTGAATGTTATGTAGTATTTCTCTGGCATCACCCCCTGTTTCCTTCAACATTTTGAAACTGAAAAAATAATATAAAAAGGCCAATACCCAAATACTATTATTTTGAACCCAGAAATATGTACTGTATTCTGTAAGGGTAAATTGAATGAATAAAATTATTTTTTTTTTTTATAGGCCACGTCAATTCTTTTAAAAATAATGAAGTTATACACTAAATACCGGTCATGACGTTTATCAGGCAGTTATAATAATAATAATAATAATAATAATAATAATAATAATAATAATAATAATAATAATAATAATAATAATATGGGCCAGTAACCACAAAAGTTTAATTCAACAGAAATGGTGACATGCTATAAAGTGTAATGAGTTAGAAAAATCAGTATCCCCACCTTCTTGCTAATGATATAAGAAATAGTTAGAACATTAATTAAGACTCCAATAAAACAAAAATACAGATAAAACAAGATGGTTATAACAGTGGAAAAGAACCGAATGCATGCATTAACAGATAACGACTTTAATGGCATGTTTTGCTTTAAACTTACCCATTACTCCTGAAAAGTTCAAATCGAAATGCAGTACATGTATTATGATTTATTTACTATGATGATATTAGAGAGATAATATTGATCACTATCCGATTATATAAAGTAAAAATGGAATTTAGTATTACCAGATGTACAAAATGTAAGGGAATGATTTTCTAACTTGTGAAATATAAAGGTAGATAACTGACCGTACAGAGTAACACGAAATTTAGCACCACTGATATATAAATTTACCAAACCCGTTTTTGTGTGAGCCCATGATAATACCAAAAAATGACGACCACAAAATGTGTTGGGTAAAAATTATGGCATGAGACGATAGCTAAAAAAAATCGTTGAAGAAAATTTTGATAAAGGATGAGTAATGTGAGCATACTTAGAAAGAATTCAGTTCTAAATGAAATTTTTCATATGGATTTCAGGAACATATATTGAGAATTGTAATCTGACCATCAATTTCAATGATTTTTGCTTATTCGTTAATTTCATTTCAATTTTTTAAAGTGAAGTAAAGGTTATGCATGAAAGCAATACTTGAAAAGAAATATGCAGTCTTTAAAGCATTTTGAAAAAAGTAGCAACTGTATAGTGAAATGAGAAAATAAGTGGAGAACCAAAAATGTTTTTCGATCTTTAATTAAACATCGTGAAAAAAAAAAAAAAAGAATGATCATCTATAATTTTATACACCTTCAACACCTAACAGAACAAAGAATAATTAAAACAGTAAAAAAAATTTAAATTAAGACTAACATTCAAACCGAAATTAAAATTAAATAGACGAAAGAAATTCAGAAAGGTGACGGGGTCATTGGAAAATCTTTGGCATACATGACATGCCTGAGGACACGAAAGAATGGAACAGGAATTCCCAGGTCAATCTTTCTCTTATGCAAAGAGGGGAATTTTATGATGATGAAAAGATTTGGTGAAGATGCTAAAATAAGTTAGAGACTTTAAAAAAATATGTGCTTGGACAGTTATCTGCGTGATTTTTTTTTTGTGTGCATATTTTATATGTAATAGCCAAGTGTATTGTGAATAATTTAAGTTAATTATCTATAAATAAAAGGAAAGATTGAGATACTACAAATTAATAACTGGATGTTAGAGTAACAGTTTTTGACGACTGGTACTTGCTTTATCAAAAACAATCCTTATTAACAGTAATCACATTATTATTACAACTATTTATATCATTACAAAGCTAAGCTACAACCCTAGTTCAAAAAGCAGGATACTATAAGCCCGAGGGCTACAACAGGGAAAAATAGCCCAATGAGGAAAGGAAGTAGGGATATAAACTACAAGACAAGTAACGAATAATCAAAACAACATATTTTAAGAACAGTAACAATATCAAAATAGATCTTTCATAAATAAACTGTAAGAAGAGACCTACAGTATGTCAGCCTGGTCAACATAAAAACATTCGCTGGAAGTTTGAACTGCTAAGTTCCAACGATTTAACTACTTGAATGGGAATATCATTTCACAGCTTGGTCATAGCTGGAATAAAACTTTTAGAATATTGTGTAGTATTGAGACTCATTATGGAGAAGGCCTGGCTATTAGAATTAACTGCATACCAGGTAGCCTATTACGAACAGGATGGTACTCTTTGTGGAGATTGGTATGCAAAGGATGGTCGGAATTATGAAAAATCTCATGCAACATGCATAACGAACTAATTAAATGACGGTGCCAGAGATTAAATATCTAGATCAGAAAGAAGAAATTTAATAGACCATAAGTTCTTACCCAACAAATTACTATGAGATTCAGCGGCTGAAGACCAGACAGGAGAAAAATACTTGAAACAAGAGCATTCAGAAACCAACGATCTACATTCACGGGATGGAAGTCCTGCTAAGAGAATAGCACCATCTGCATATGCAAAAAGCTTATCATGTGTATAGTATTTTTATGAAAAGTAATGGGCCCAGAACACTACCATGAGGAACACCAGATATCACATTCCTATACTCACAATTATGCCCATCAACAACAAATCTTTGCGAACTCTTACTTAAAATTTCAACAATGATGCTAAGTTAGAAAACAATAGCCTCATATTTAAACCAGCCAAAACCAGCAATAAAATCAAGGCTAATCATACGAACTTCCTGACCACAATCAAAGAATTCTTCTTCAGCGCTGGATATTGCAAGAAGAGCATCCCATGCCCAAGCCCTTTAAGGAACACATATTGCAAACTAGGGAAGAGATGATTACCTCCAGCAAACCTATTAAGACGTTTTGCCAAAAGACGATAAAAAACTCGGGAGTTATGGAAAGTGGGGGTTATGAACTGGACTTGAGCTACCACAAACATATTTACATAATGGAGTAACATTAGCAATTCACCAACAAGTGCTAAAAGAACATTTTCTTGCTAACTTGCGGAAAATAACACCTATATAAGCATCAAGGTCCATCAAGAGGGCTCTAATTTCACGAGACCAAGAAGTTTAACTGGTTAATTTAGCCTCTGAAAAACTGGAGAGAGAGAGAGAGAGAGAGAGAGAGAGAGAGAGAGAGAGAGAGAGAGAGAGAGAGAGAGAGAGAGAGAGAGAGAGTAATGATGTGGTATAATGTAGAGGAGTACGAAAGGCAAAGGGAACAATGTAAAGACAAAGTAAAGGAAAAATATAAAGAAAAGAAGAGTTTGAAAATCTGATAGGTAAAGAAAAGTGAATGGGTGAAAACATTGAGATAAGGAAAATAAAACCGAGATGACTCAAAGGGACTGGGAGGAGAGAAAAAGAAGAAAATACGAGTTAAGACTAAAACTGGAAAATTGACGAAAGTTTCTAGAACGTATAAGAGGAGAGAAAACTGCACAACGAAAAGGAAACCAAAAGGAAGAAAGTGCGCAAAGGAAAGAATAAGAACTGTATGACCGAAGTTGGGGGGGGGGGGATAAAATAAGAATTATAAAATAAGGAAAGGAAACAGTGAGACAAGTGGAAAAGGGCCGGGGAAAGGAAAGGGAGAGATACAGAAAAAATAAATAACATATTTTCCGAACATAAAAAAAAGACTTACCCTAATTTCCCTGATATATTTTATTGCACAGATCCCATCAGCAAGGACGGAACCTAATCATTATAACGGGACTCGTAAAAATAAAAGCACTTGTAGCAGAGATTTGCAACAGCCTCCCAACGACTTTCAATAAGCCATAAATATTCACCGGAGCTTCATTGACAGTCGATACACAATAAACATTGCAATAAATTCAACTCAAAGACATTCTATAAACAATAAATGTCTCTGTAGTGGTCTCAAGTCAATACCCCGCTTCCTCTCTCTCTCTCTCTCTCTCTCTCTCTCCTCTCTCTCTCTCTCTCTCTCTCTCTCTCTCTCTCTCTCTCACCGTATGTGGACTGAGATTCCTTTTGACAATGAAGAGATATCTCTGAAGGCTTTCAGTAAAATAAGAACATTTACAAGAAATCCTCCTGAAATCCTTCTAGTAATAGTAATGATAATCTATGATTGATTGATGCCAGAAAACCTAGAATCAATCAATCAATTAATCATAAATTATCATTACTATTACTATAATTTCAAAACTCTTTACGAATATCAACTGCACTTCATTCATTATCTTTCATCTGATCCCCGAATACATTGCTTGACTATTATCATCATCATCATTATCAAAAAACACTAGAGATCTTTTAGAAATAGATAAAAAAGTCATAACTTTAAAAAGTGAACATCCATAAGATGGACTGCATATACTGTAAGTGGAAAAAGATAACAGCGAAACTATGTATTTACATGAATCAACAAACGTATCTTGAAAAACTCAAGAAAAGATATCAAAATGGCTTCAGGCACTGGGAAATGGTATTAGGAGACCCATAACAGAACGGCGACGACATCAAAGATGTTATCTTGCAAAGAAAGTAGGGTATAGTTTCTGGGGCGTAGGTGCTGACTGCAGAAGCGTAGGGAAACTACGGCTATAACGGCTTATCATTAAAGATAGCTGGCAGGGCGTCTCCATCCGAATATGTGAACATTATAATTTTTCTGAGAAAAGTAAATTATTCCTTCGAGAGCTTGAAGTAGTACCTGGCTGGTTTCGTAGAGCAAGTGTTGTTGCAGTACAAAAAGAATTGATTGCAAAGATACAGTATATGGTACAGGAAACGAAGGTGAAAGAGTATAAAGATAATGTTCTTCGAGTATGCTTTAGACTGAAAATGTGGTGAGGAAAAGTTTGTTATTTTTAGCCACATCTACACCTAGCTTGAAAACATTGCCCCCTAACAAGTATTTGAATATGTCTATGAATAGTTACATACATGTTGTTGAACATAACATTTAAGATGTTTGCAAAGGTGCTGTCCAAAAGATTTGTCAGTGACATACAAACAAGAGTACAGTACGATCTTGTTGGATACATTTGTTGTGTAAGTATAATAAACAACATACGCTGTATCACTATTGCAAAATAAAAAAAAAACAGAGGATGAGTAATATATATATATATATATACATATATATATATATATACATACATATACAATATATATATATATATATATATATATATATATATATATATATTATATATATATATACATATATATACATATATATATATATATATATATATATATATATATATATATATATACATATATACATATATATATATATATATATATATATATATATATATATATATATACCGTAATATATATATATATATATATATATATATATATATATATATATATATATATATATATATATATATATACATATACATGTTGTATATGCATATATGTATATATATACATATATATATAATTTATATATTATATACATACATATACAATATATATATACATATATATATATATATATATATATATATATATATATATATATATATTATATATATATACATATATATACATTATATACATATACAATATATATACATATATATTATATATATATATACATATACAATATATATACATATATATTATATATACATATACAATATATATATACATATATATATATATGTATATATATATATATATATATATATATATATATATATATATATATATATATATCTTTACACATAATCAAGCTCAACAATTAATAATTTTCCCAAAAAGCTTGGGAAAAACATTTGAAAGCGTAAAACAAATTCATACATTAACAGGTAAATCACAAAATAAATCCATGTGTATAAAAACAATTACAAGCAGAGCGTGGAAAATCCCTTATACATACTGTGTCATGTACCCATATCTGACGGATATTCGCGCGCTGCTTCGAAATATGTATACACACAATGGCACACACACGAGCCATTATCCTCGTCTATGTATGTATTCATACAGTAGTATCTTGGTATAGGAGGTTAGTCCATTCTGGAAGAATGCTCGTAACCCAAAATAATCGTATCCCCCCCCCCCCCAAATAGGAATTTCACTTGATGCATTCCACGCATCTATAAATACACTCACTTTTAAAGGTTTGCAACTTTATACAAAGAGTTAACACCCTTATTGCAGACCATTAAATAACGACAAAATTGTGTTTTTAACTTTCAAATAAAAAAGGAGCTATCCAATTTGTGGTTATTTATGAGTCACATGCAGAACAAATCGAGTTTTCTTAGCAGAATGATGATGTGAATAAGGTATTCCAAAAATCTAGTCATGCCTAGTAATAATTCAAAAGCATAATATTTATTCACTAAGCTCAAAAGACCAATAGTGAAAAATAGAGGACTCAGGGAATGTTGGTTGGTATGTTGGTATTAGTCTTTCAAGTGGTTAACTTCTGCACTGTAATTGTTCAGTGGCTACTTTCCTCTTGGTAAGGGTAGAATAGACTCTTAAGCTATGGTAAGTAACTCTTTAGGACGACACTCCAAAATCAAACCATTGTTCTCTAGACTTGGGTAGAGCCATAGTCTCTGTACAATGGTCTTCCACTGTCTTGGGTTAGAGTTCTCTTGCTTGAGGGTATACTCGGGCTCATTATTATATCTTATTTAGCTTCCTCTTGTATTTATTTATTTATTTTTTTTAAGTTTTTATAGTTTATATGTGAAAGATTTATTTGAATGTTATTACTGTTATTAAAATATTTTATTCTAATTATTAATTACTTCTCTTGTAGTTTCATTATTTCATTTCCTCACCGAGCTATTTTCCCTGTTGCAGTCCTCGGGATTATAGCACCTTGCTTGTCCAACTTGGGTTGTAGCTTGGCTAGTAAAAATAATAATGATAATGATAATAATAATAATAATAATAATAATAATAATAATAATAATAATAATAATAATAATAATAATAAAATATGTTCATGGATGATGGCTATGGCTATGCAATAAGTTATCAAATTACAAAATTACAAATAACTAAAAAAGTTGATAAACATAATTTGTATTTCCTTCTAAATATGACTATACATGCACCAACTACACAGCTGAAAGTGTGTGTGTTTCAAGATTAATCCAATAAATAGGAATTTTTGTTAGTGTACTGTTTAGTACTCTGGAAGTAAATTTGTGCTTCTATTTACAGTGCAAAATGTAAAAACGTTTTCTTAAGATGTATCGAATGTAAGATGCGTACATGCATATGTGTTTACAGAACCTTAGAACAGCATGTCTAGCATTTTTTAGCCCACTGTGGACTTACGTTACGCATATATTTACATTTCAAATGAAGACTTTTAAGTCGTTGGAGTATTTTTGAGTCCTATATGACACTTGGCAAATTTTAAGCCTTTAATGTTGGCAAAATGTTATATATATATATATATATATATATATATATATATATATATATATATATATATATATATATATATATATATATATATATATATATATATATATATATATATATATATATATATATATATATATATATATGAAGCTCTATTTTGTTTCGATCTTGCATATATGAAGCTCTATTTTGTTTCGATATTGCAAAATCAAAAATATTGTTTTTAAGAGCTAGAAAAATTTATCAAATCTTACTAAAAATATCATCCAAATCATATATGAAAAAAAAAAGTGAAGCAATATTAATAATAATAATAATAATAATAATAATAATAATAATAATAATAATAATAATAATAATAAGCTTTTGTATGAAGATTTTTTAAGAATCTCTTTAATCAATCTTTCAAACAACATCTTCATACAAAAGCCGACTACAAACACTGCAAAAAAGAGCCTTTATATCTAATAATAATAATAATAATAATAATAATAATAATAATAATAATAATAATATTAATAACATTAATAATAATAATAATAATAATAATGATAATAATAATAACATTAACAACAACAATAATAATAACAATAGTTATGATAATAATAATAATAATAATAATAATAATAATAATAATAATAATAATAATAGTTATGATAATAATAATAATAATAATAATAATAATAATAATAATAACAATAATAATAATAATCCAAAGTACCACCAACCGCAGGGACCACTAAAAAGGAACCATATATGGGAGCCAACACGACCATTCTGGGCATTTGCCAGAATAGTAAAGAAGCTTTTTCGTCTACTTCTCTCGGAATTATGAAGTATTCATAATAAAACAGAACAATTTTTCTTCCTAATGTCTTATATCTTGAAATTCATGCTTCGTAGGAACAGAGTTCTTTCTACGCTAGAGGAGTTTATATATATATATATATATATATATATATATATATATATATATATATATATATATATATATACTGTATATATACATATATATCATCTCCATTACTTAATAAAGAGCATATACATATACACAAATATTTAAATATATATATATATATATATATATATATATATATATATATATATATATATATATATATATATATACTGTATATATATCATCTCCATTACATAATGAAGAGCATATATATATATATATATATATATATATATATATATATATATTTATATATATATATGTATATATATATATATATTTATATATATATATATATACATATATATATATATATATATATATATATATATATATATAATCTCCATTACATAATAAAGAGCATATATATATATATATATATATATATATATATATATATATATATATATATATATATATATACAATCTCAATTACATAATAAAGAGCATATGCATATATATATATATATATATATATATATATATATATATATATATATATATATATATATATATAAATATATATATTAGAGAGAGAGAGAGAGAGAGAGAGAGAGAGAGAGAGAGAGAGAGAGAGAGAGAGAGAGAGACTTACTCTTTATTATATAGGGAGATATTTCTTTCCGGTTACGCAGAGCGGCAATCACTCGGAGAGCACAAATCTCCCACAAATTGTCCAAACTGCCATGCTGTAGTTAGGGAGGGGCCATGGGGCGGGAAAGGTTGAATCAAAGACTATATACTGAAGGAAGATAGGAAGGCTCAAAATAGAATGTTAATACGCTAGTTGGCAACTCGAAAGTGAACACAATAGTTGGTTGCTCCGATTTCAGATGGCGTTGTAGGTATACATCGTTTGTCGTCTGTTTGTTTATATTCAGAATTTGACAGTTAACTCAAACGAAATCATGGCGCCGACAGTAAAGAAGTCACACAAGTGTGTTGTGTGCCATAAACAAAAAGAAACCGATCCTCATTTGGTATTTCACAGGTTCCCTAAGGACAAAGAACGGTGAGTACAAACAGTATAATACATGCAGTATGTGCTGCTAATGAGTAAGCCCCACTGATATTGGATGTAAGATTAAGGCAAGGCATCCACAGTAAATCTCTTTTGTTTTTCATTTTTTGTTGGCTTGTATGATACCTTATTTCTATTTCCAACCCCCTTTTGATTATTTTTGTGTGTGATACAATTTTGTGTTATTTTGATCCTTCTGATTGTACATTTATACATTTATTAGTTTATAATACTAAAATATACATGAGTGCATCATGCTTTTCCATTTCAATAAAAAATAAAATACAATTGTGTTTTTATACACCTAATATCTCTCCATCTTACAGTGGCCTACAAACTGTAATTAAATGTATGCCTACACATAAGCATTTGTGGCTAAGTTTAACAAATCAGATATACAGTATGTTTTAATTTATTTGAATGTGGTATTGTATAGAACATTTAAAAATGGTTGTAATATACTGTACAATACTTAAATTTGCAAGAAAATTAACTAAATCATAAGAGATATAGCTATTGAATTTCTGAAAAATAGACTGAGAAACATGATTTGCAATTTAGTTACCTAAAATTTAAGAATATCATGAATATATGAGTAAAATATACTGACATAGTAATGCAAATTATGAATAAATATGTCGCAAAATTTACAATCGAATTCCATCCTATATACCTGTAAGCATTACTGCTCTGAATGTTTGGTTGCTCGCTCAACAGATGGAGCCATTCGTTTCGCATGGGAGTATCTGGCACCTTTTCATAGCACACTCATTTGTGTGTTAAAAGCCTGAGCCTTCCTATCTTCCTTCAGTATATAGTCTCTGGGTTGAATATGTGTGCGCGCATGAGCGTGTGTGTCCATATCTATCTAAATAATCACCCATCCTTTTTGATGGGATGCGTACACTAGTCTAATGATATATATGTAATTCTTTTTAAAATTAAGAATGGACCTAGAGAAAAAAAGGCACAGTTATATACGTCATTCTTAATCATTGATGGCTCAATCTAGCAAAGCTTCCACAGTATTAGTCACTATAAACATACATAGAAGACTCATCAGCAACACCTCAGACTGCACCCCTCCCATACACTCAACAAGCGAACTCACATCAAAATTCACCCATATTTTCCGCACATTATTACGCTTCAGGAGTATTCAGGTGCCTTTCTTTCCAATATCATTGACTCGATTTATTCAACCTTTTCTAGGCCCTACTCTTGTCCTACCACCTAGCTCTCGGAATTATACAATTCTATTACTAATCTGTTCTCGTCTATTTATTCCACATGAACGAAACTAACCAAAATATTCTGAATGAACCTTTCACATAAGCATATATATATACATGTATATCTACATATATATATATATATATATATATATATATATATATATATATATGTATATGTGTGTATGTGTGTATGTGTGTATATATATATATATATATATATATATATATATATATATATATATATATATATATATATATATATATATATATATATAGATATATAGATAGATATATATATATATATATAATATATATATATATATATATATATATATATATATATATATATATATATATATATATATATATCGTCAGCCGTTGCTATCCCACTTATCCCACTGCAGGGCAAAGACCTCAGACATGTTCTTCCACTCCAGTCTGTATATGGTCTTTCTATGCCAGTCTATACCCCCAATTACATACATACAAAGACACACAGGACATGAGACGAAAATTAAAAGGATAAGCATGGGATAGAAAGCTTTTAGAAAACCAAATGAGATTATGAAACGTAAAATGCCACTCTCTAAAATTAATTTAATTAGATGGTTCTACCAATAATAACGTGGTCCCTTTTTCAAGGAATGAATATCTTAAACCATCTTCTTTCTGGAAAATCAACCCAGCCCTTTTTTCAAGGGATGTTTGTCAAAAGGCTGATCAAAAGCAGCAAATCTTTTATGAAATGTGTATAAGTGAAAAACAAAGATTAAATATGAAAAACAATATTACTATTATTAACCCACTGCTTCAATAAAAAAAAAAATACATACTTTGTCGTTTTCCTTTAACCCTCCTGAGAAGCATGGAAGTATTAAAAAATCATTTTCCAATTGGTAAATAATGTTAATTTCTTAATTTTGCGTTAACAGCATTGAACGATTTCAAAACCTTTTGCAATGTTACTCTTTTATCTCAGTATGTCGTAAGCGTTCACCATTCGACTTTTGGATCTAAACATGCCGAACTTACAAAAGCCAGTGGAATGAACAGTAATTATGCCTTGCACAAAAGCATTTCGAAACTGATGCTTTAGAACCCTTTTTTTGGTAAACCGTTCAGGCATAATTGTTCTTTTCCTAGATTTTGTAAATTAAATGGCAATGCAGTATTAAAAGACCATTGACATTTTGCCTTTTTATAGTAAGCTCTTTCACATTACATCTTCTCTTATAGTTGGATTGAGATCGTTCCAATCAATAACTCATTGGTTTTAAGGAATTTTGCTCATGATACTTATTTCTTAGTCTACAATTCTGTTACCTATATAATATATATATATATATATATATATATATATATATATATATATATATATATATATATATATATATATATATATATATTATATTATATATATATTATATTTATTCAGGTATACATAAATATACGCAGAATGAATTACACATTTCATCTTCAGGAGACTAACGTAACTAACAATAATTTCCCTAAGACGAATTTTTACGTCTACTAATATTTCCCTTCATATGATAGGAGAAAAGGACGGACAAAAAAGCCCTGGAGATCTATTATTATTATTATTATTATTATTATTATTATTATTATTATTATTATTATTATTATTATTATTATTATTATTATTATTATTATTATTATTATTAATTATTAATTATTATTATTATTATTATCACTAGCTAAGCTATAACCCTAGTTGGAATTTCTTAGTCTATTTCTTAGTCTACAATTCTGTTACCTAGAGAAGTCTGACAATTCATTGAACTAAGGATTTAGAAGGTTACTTGAATGACAATTATGTTTCTTCTGTACTTTACGAACGATTTTCCTTCCTCACTTTTAACTGGAATCTCCTTCGCCCGTATATGACCTAAATGACACTCCAATCTCGACCAAAAAAATAATAATCTTTTAGACATAGAATACTGTAGTGTAGTGTGAATTTCACATGAACTGTCACGAACTGCCGTAGAATCTCCATACACAGTATACTGAAATGCTGGCTACATTCTCTTCAATCATTTTTATCCCCTTTTTAAGTTCAGTTTAATGTTTTTGAGAGTGTATAGCCAGCATTCACTATGTCAGTTCTATTTTTTTTTTCATACATAAGCAAGTCATATTATCAAAAAATATATTGACAATTTTACTGATAACAATAATTATCTCAGATTTTCTCCAACACAAACACGCATATATATATATATATATATATATATATATATATATATATATATATATATATATATATATATATATATATACATATATAAGTAGGTTTTCAACAACTGACCATATTCATGTAATTAACCAGCTACTAGAAAAATCAACAGAGTATGACAAACCACTATCTATGGCATTTATAGACTATGAGAAAGCATTTGATTTTGTCAAAATGTCTGCAGTAATGAAAGCCCTTCAAAAACAAGGAATAGAAGAATCTCAGGTTAGAACGCTTGAAGATATCTATACAGGAAGTACAGCAATCCAAAAACAACGTAAAGATACTGAGAAAATTCCGATTGAGAAAGGATTTACTATCTGCCATTATATATTTCTTATAAAATTATCAGGAAAAAAGTAAATATGGAACTTAATGTATGAAGTGATAGAGGTAAGATAAAATGGTCACAAAAATAAAATAAAAAAAGGAGTTGTTGGTAATACGAATGTTACACTAATGCTATTTATACTTAAGGCAGATCGTCACATGGCAAGGGTGCCTTATACTTCATGAAAAACCTACCAAATAAAAGGATTATACTTGAGGACAGAAAGGTCATTTATCCTTGAGCAAAAGGTGGTACGAAACATGATTTTATCTGATGGCATATACATTGTTTCCTTGCTCTGGTAAAATTTGATTATTCAGCTTCAGTAATAAACGCAACTATTTATTGCAATGACATTTTTGCTATCTTCAAAGCATTCAGCTATAGATCACCATAAACCAACCTTTATTATACAAATTTAAGTCACCATGGACCGAGTTGAAAAAAAAAAAAAAAAAAAAAAAAAAAAAAAAAAAAAAAAAAAAAAAAAAAAAAAAAAAACTGGTTGCCTTGACCGTGTTGTGTCAACGTCATTTCAAATGCATGAGTTCTCTTGTTTGTGATAGAATACAGATAATTAAAAAAGATATTTTTGACAATTATTACACAGGGTTCCAAATAGCAGCTCACACAGTTCAAGAAAATCTTTCTTGATAACCTTTCTAGAAATACTTATCTATTTTCATGTTACAAGTTAACAGTCTCTAGAAACGTCATATCACGTTTATGTCTCTCCTTTACTGCTTCCAAGAGATGAGCCTCTGCTTAATCAAGCGAACTCTCGTTAATCTAGCATCCAGCGGAGTCAAAGTGCGTATAAATCCTTCAACAACTTGTCTCAAACACCAGTCATGAATTTGCCATTGACGGTGTATGTGGTTATCAACATGATATTAAACAAGAAGTCAGTGGAAAAACAATGCTTTGTTCAATAGAAAATATTTCTTATAAGCGTTAGAAGTTCTGCCTCATAAATAATATAATACATTTAATATCCAAGACTCGAAGAAAGAAATAAAGAGGAAAAAAGGATGGAACTTATCTATTAAAAAGGAAGCATCAGGAAAATCATTTATTAACCTTGCATTCTATGAAAAAGAAATTATCAAAACTAAACAATTCGATGAATATCTATTTTCATAGAAGAAAAAATTCGAAACAGGTGGTCTGAAGAATGCTTCTAGACTGCCTTAGTAGAGAAGAGAGCAATTAGGAACTAGACTCAATTAATGGGAGGTTGATAAAGAAGAATTTGAATCACTAATAGGAACATAATCAGGAAAAAGCCAGACTGGAGATCGTAAATGCTGGAGAGGTGGAAAAGAAATTGAAGGTACAGAATCCTAAGGAAAACTTTTGATATAAAGAGGCGAGCAGATATTGCTAAATCAATAACTAAATGCACATAACGATTTGGTAAACACCTAGATATGAGTGTACATATGAAAGGGATATAAGTAGAATTTTTGGATAACAAATTCGTATACAGAAATCACGTTGCTTTAGAGATGTGGAAAGGGACACTAAAATTATTCTCTGAAGTCCTTCAGACACAATGGTTCAACATTAGAACTCTGTGAAAAGTTATAATGGCGATGGAATAATCTATAAGATTTAATACTTCGTAATTTTTTTTTTTATTAAATAGGGCGGATACCTGAATAGTGATAAAGTTGAATAATGCTAAAAACAGGGTTTAAGTATTTTAAAAGAATTCGAATATGTTAGGAACTGGTGAGTATCGTGTTACATTCAAGATATTTGACCTTCTGGTAATGGAGTCTCTTTTTAACTTTGCGAGTTTTTTCCTGGCCAAAGTTTCAGGAAAAATGTGATAGTAACTGATACGGTAATTATCTTTGTAGCCATTATCTTTTAGGGAAAATGTAATTTTCTTGAAGAGAAAACAAAAATAATCATACGAGCGCGCGGTACAGACACCGTTTGCTGAATATATATATATATATATATATATATATATATATATATATATATATATATATATATATATATATATATATATATATATATATATATATATATATATATATATATATATATATATATATATATATATATATATATATATATATATATATATATATATATATATATATATATATATATATATATACATATATATATATATATATATATATATATATATATATATATATATATGTATATATATATATATATATATATATATATATATATATATATATATATATATATTACATACATATAAATATATATACATATATATATATTTATATATATATATATATCTATATATATTTATATATACATATATGTATATATATATATATATATATATATATATATATATATATATATATATATATATACATATATATATATATATATATATAGAGAGAGAGAGAGAGAGAGAGAGAGAGAGAGAGAGAGAGAGAGAGAGAGAGAGAGAGAGAGAGAGAGAGAGAGAGAGAGAATGTATTCTATTTGTACAAAGGAATTTCTCCACATTGCTCTTAACGAATGGAATTCCGCTTTCCCACGAATTTGTCAAAATAAATCTAAATAAAACCTGCCATTAAATTAATTCTGGCAGCATAAAATATCCATGGATGTCTGGACATGGATTAAATTAATCCAAGCTGAACTACACATCAGTCTCGCAATGCTGCAACAAAGGATATTAAATATCCATAAAATCGTTCCCTTGAATCGAATACGATATAACTTAAAGGCAAACATTCATTTTGCCGTTCCATGAATGCGTCCCTTTAATGAAAAAGAAAATTAAATATTACCTAGCATTGTCAACAAAACATCAAACTGCTCTGAGAGAGAGAGAGAGAGAGAGAGAGAGAGAGAGAGAGAGAGAGAGAGAGAGAGAGAGAGAGAGAGAGAGAGGATCCTTAAAGAAATAGGTATGGATTTATAACATAATACATATTAGAATTACAACTTTTCCATTGTCATATCTTATGTTTCACAAAATATCATTATCTCCTCCTACGCTTATTTACGCAAAGGGCCTCGGTTAGATTTCACTAGTCATTTCTATCTTGAGCCTTTAATTAAATACTTGTCCATTCATCATCTTCACAGTCCTCAGCCATGTAGACCTGAGACTTCCAGCTCTTCTAGTACCTTGTGGAGCCCAGCTGAACTTTTGGTGAACTGATTTTTTCTCGGGGAGTGCGAAGAGTATGCCTAAACCATCTCCATCTACCCCTCATCATAATCTCCTCCACATATGGCACTCGAGTAATTTCTCTTATAATTTCATTTCTAATCCTGTCCTGCCATTTAACTCCCAATATCCTTCTGAGGGCTTTGATATATATATATATATATATATATATATATATATATATATATATATATATATATATATATATATATATATATATAGATCGATAGACGTAAATACTGTATAAATGTGAATGTAAATAAATAAACAAAGAATAAAATAAG
>NC_090740.1:27413685-27433685 GCF_036898095.1 Palaemon carinicauda
TTTACATATATACAGGTATATATAAATATATATATATATATATATATATATATGTGTGTATATATATACAGGTATATATAAATATATATATATATATATATATATATATATATGACAAAGAGAGACAGAGAGAAAGAGAGAGAACAAGAATATATATGACAGCAACAAGAGCCATTATCCAGGAACAAAACCCATATCAAACGACATTGGCGACTTCCTATTGCACTGGCCACGATTGCTTTTCCTAACTTATGCGTTCTAGTCCTCAATAACTAGAATTTTCCACACACCTGATTCTGGGGAACCTGATTCAGCGTAGCTAACGAGATATGGAACAGAACTATCAGAGAGAGAGAGAGAGAGAGAGAGAGAGAGAGAGAGAGCGAGAGAGAGAGAGAGAGAGAGAGAGAGAGAGAGAGAGAGAATTTATATAGGTCGAAAAATTAAAACGGTAGAAAGAAAATTATTCACCTAGACTTTACTAAACGCGTTTCCCAAAGGTTAAAAATCCTGATAAAATATATATAAATTCAAATCTTACAACAGGAAATTGTTTTGTAACGTTGTCTGGGACAAACGAAAGTTTAACGTAAGAATTTTCTTATATATTACAAAGGCTTCCTGAAACGTGAATATATATTAAGAACTGAATTTTGATAAATACATTATTGGAATGCAAAAAAAAAATTAGGATTTAAAGCTTATTAAAATTCTAGGGAATGTCAATTGGAATTGAATAAAAAATCCGAACCTTTTTTTGGTAAACTATTATACGGCACGGAAAACTTTATGGAAATTAATAATATTCCTTCAATTTTTCTGAAGAAAATATCAACAAAAACGGCCAAAATGAGAAAGACTTTCCTAAAAACTGGTCAGTTCGGTCAAGTAATTACCACTGTTTTGATTTTCTTAGTTATTTCGTATTCTAAGATTTCGTTATTTTTTTCACCTAGTAAAAACCTTGAAACACTAGCTTTTAGAATTCATGATTATTCCTAAATCTATATATGCTGTGTGTATATATATATATATATATATATATGTGTGTGTGTGTGTGTGTGTGTATACATATATATATATATATATATATATACATATATATATATATATATATATATACATATATATATATATATATATATATACTGTATATAGTGAAGAGGCAAAAAGATACTCAGCGGCGGAGCATGTTCTTTTATAGATACTATACACTATACAGTAATAGGCCATATACAAAGCTTCAAATTTGCTATGGTAATCATTTCAAAGAGGGAGGAAAATACTACACCTTTAACTAAAACTCCTCTATATTACGATTGAAGATTTGTCGTGGACTCTTTATACGTTGTATGGTAAGAGAATGCAATTCGTAAAAATCCTAAGACTAAAACTAATATTTTGCATATTACACAGGAATACATGGCTGAGGACTATGTAGCGTTAAGAAGGATATGACGAATGAAGAAGTATTGATTTAAAAGCTCTAGGTAGAGACGTCTGGCGAAATCTAACTAAGACCTTTTCCGTCGATAGGCTTAGGAGGAGATGATAATGATGATGATGACATTACACACATAAGATTAACGTATGTTTTCAACACTTTCTTGTTGAAAACTAAATCCACGTTGCTCATTTTTTATCTAATTATTTATCTATGTTACTACAAGTTGTCCAAGAGTATTTTCATGCGGTTACTAGTCGTATTCTCTGATTGATTGATTGAATTAAAGTTTTCTAGCATCCTGACGTATCCTCTGATGTATTTCGCCCTAGAATATCTTGGATATCAAGCTTCCATTTTTAATGACGAAAGAAAATAATGAAATGGAATTGGAATAGTATTTCAGGCGATACATTAATGTTTATCTGTCATATTTTAAAACAATTTTAACTTCGGAAAGATTTCCAGTGGCATGGGAGACAGGTTTCTAAAATTCATGCCTGAAAAAGGTTAGTAATGTAACTGTCTGGAACACGCTTTTCATTTAGGCTGAAAAATGCTTTACACAATGTGTTACAATATATCTTTTTTTCTTCTACCGGTAAGACTGTTAAAATAGCTAGACAGGAGACTGATTGGTTATTGCAATGACTGTTTAATATCTATACTAAGGAGTAATATAGCAACAATCACAAAAGGGAATAAGGTATAACTGTAATGCTGAGTGATAAGAAAATGGTCTGTGAATTAGTTATGGAATTGCTTTTAACTCATTTTTGAAGAATCGTCTCTAAATATATATGTCAATGAAGAAAAACTGCGGATAGAACTGGAATAATCAAAATCATATATAGGAATAGAAAGCCGAGATAAAAGTATTGTAAGCAAATTAAGATTATGAAGTAATGGATGATTGATTGATTGATTATGAGTTATCTGGCATCCTGACATCTAAGGTCATTGACGCCAATATTATTTGTTATAAATAAAGAAATAAATAAATGGTAACTCAATTTAAAACAATAAAAGAAAATATCCTTATAACCGTTAAATAACTTACAGAAGACATGCTTCTGAAATAAATCTAAAAATACCGTCAGCATGGTAAGACACATCATGTTCGAGAATCTTAGCAAGGATGAACCTGCCATCCTCACCTCGAGCCTCGAACAGATATTATGAAATGTGGATATTGATGCAATTGTAAAAAGAATAGACCGGTATATTGTACATCAATTATTTGCATAATTCAAGTACTTTAAGCATAATTGCAAAGGGGAGAAAAAGAGTGAGTGGTGAAAGTGACAAAAGTAGATTGAGGCTGGATGAGTATGTTGATATAAAATGTTGATGCAAAAAGAAATGGTCAGATTTTATTTACCTGCTCTTCGCTAATCATATTTGTCACCAGTGTTTGTGTGACATCTAATTCACCTGATATTTATGGCATTCGTATTTAAGAGTTTGATTATTTCTCATATTTTTTTTGCTATAATTTTTAATGGTTTTTTTTTTTTTTTTACATTCTGTTTTATCTGTAAATTTTCATTCGTTGGCCACACTGTGTCTAGTCTCCACGTGGTTGTTCTTTATGTTACATTTTACCTTCATACACATCCCTGCCCACACCCACACACACACACACACACACACATATATATATATTATATATATAAACATACATATATATACATATATATACATACAGTATATATACATATATGTATATATATATATATATATATATACATACATACACACACACACACACACATATATATATATATATATATATACTGTATATATATATATATATATATACTGTATATATATATATATATATATAACTCCCACATCTTTTGACACAAAGGGCCTCTGTTAGATTTCGCCAGTCATCTTCATCTTGAGCTTTTAAATCAATACCTCAATTCACAAACATTCATCATCTCCTACTTCACGCTTCATAGTCCTCAGCCATGTAGGCCTAATCTTCCAATTCTTCTAGCGCCTTGTAGAGCCCATTTTTTTTTTTTTATACAAAAATAAAATTCAAAAGGGCGATTTGAAGGAGTAACGAAAGCAAACTAAAAAGACAATGACAGGACTAGGGCGACTAATGTATTATGTGACCCAAACTTTACATTGTCATAATTGTGAAATACAATGCGTTAATGTATGTAATAATTTATTATAGATCTGAATTATTTTACAGTATATTTTCAAAATTTGTGTATTTTAATTTTATACTGTATTTGGCAAAGATTATTTATTTCATCCTTTTTTTTAAGCCTTCGACATCCACACAAGGCCAGCAGGTCATTCAATAGATACCGCTCCTCTACTGTGATATCTACCAATATCTTGAATTAATTTTTATCCCTTTATGAGCAATAACAACGATTTATTTATTGGATAATGGGAAGCCTCCCAACCCCTGTGTGCTAAATCTCAAATCAAGAATTTATAAAAGTAAATGAAACTAAAACCGATTTAAATTTTTGTTATAAGATCATTTTTCCCCCACGGTTTTGCTCTTCTTTACGTGTAGATTTTCAATCATGATGCTACTGTATTCTAAAACTTGAACTGTATCCAAAACCCAGATTAAAAAAAAAAAAAAAAAACTGCAGTAATATAATTCCGGATAAAGTTTGAGAGTTATTAAGAATGAAAGAAATGTTTTTTGTCAATTCTTACAAGACCGACTAAAATACTATGTTTCCTTACAAATTTTGAATGAAAAGCCAACTGATTTTACAACTAGTGCATCCAAGAGATACTGTATGTGATAATAAGGTTTATCAATAGAGCAGGGATAGCATTGCCACCGTTTCCTAATATAATTTAGAGCAGCCTAAAATTTACTCACCGCAAATACATCTTTACTAAACATATCCTTCTACCGAAGGTAACCAGATATCCTTGACAAGAATTACAGGCATTCACTTCATGAAAAAAATGTATCCGTTTATAATAATAATAAAAAAAACTTACATAACACTTCCATTAATCTGCCCTGAATTTCAATTTCAAAATTTTTTAATAGTCGCTATCTGGAATATATAAGCAGGCAATATCGTCTGAAAACAGGTGCTCATAATTACATTTCTTTATGGATTTGAACCGCTGACTGATGATAAAATCCAGTATGGTGAATACTTAAGGGGCGAAAGTCTTTTACTGTGATGGTAGCAAGAAAATAAAACAAAAATTGCTAATATAAGAATTGAAACATGGGCAACAAATTTAAGAGATGTTCAATTACATATGATATAACTCCTAAAGCAAGCTTTTATGATTAGCATTTATTTTCTGCCGAAATAGCCTACTTATAATGCACAAATCGACAAATTCCCATTGGGTGCAGGATTAAATGTGTTTACTGCGTTCAGTACCGTTGCCATGAATATGTACCAACCGTGTGTCACACGATCGTACATAAATTATTTTGTATATATTATGCTTGTATCTGCGGTCTTCCCTCGCACTAAAAAGAACCTGAATAATCATGTCTGTGTGTCGCCTATGTAACATTGTCATTTTCTCGAACATGTATTTTCCTGTTGCCTGAGGTTTTGTATATAAAGGAGAGTGTTCTTTGATAAAGTACTCAGTTGATTGCATCCTGCCTTTGAGTTCACAACCCTCTCTCGGCCCGTCCCAAATACAAGCATATATATTCAACATCTTGTTCCTCGACTTAATGTCCCTCTGCGGACTGAATTGACAAAATATTTTGAATTCCTAACAAAGATGTATATAAAATCCACAATTCTTAGGTGAAATTGCTTCTTTATTTTCGTATCAAATATATTGATTGATTTTAGGTTTTCTGGCATCCTGACATTATCAAATATAATAAATCATGATGAAAATTAAATGCGTACACCAACTAATAGTAAAGGTGCAGTAGTGATACAGACGACTCTAAACATATGCAGTTTAATATGCCATGTATCTTCTTAGTTCCTCTGTTTGAGAATATAAAACTTAAACTTGGATTCATAATAATCAAACAGCTTTGGTCATAGCAATCTCATCTCCCCCGATAACCAAACGCTATCCTGTAAAGCGTCACTTTTCCCCTTGATAACGTCAGCATTAAAACATTAACCTCATATTTTGTCAGGGAAAATGTTAATCTCAAAAAGCTAATTTCTCTTTTCTCTGCTTCCAGTCTTCCACACACACCAGCTTATCGCTGTAATTACTCACCAGGTGGTAAAAGGATCACTCGGCAGTTGACAGGCTCTGATGAGTTTCAACATACGAATGGAATATTTTCAGGGCAACGTATATGAATAAAGGGAACATAAAGATTTCTGTTTTATTCATTGCATAATGTGATATACGAAAACTATCTGGGGAAAAAAAACTTTGTAAGACTTGATTCACTAACTCTTTACTGAAAAGATTACGAAGTATCAAATATTGAGGGAGAGAGAGAGAGAGAGAGAGAGAGAGAGAGAGAGAGAGAGAGGGGGGGGGGAGGATAACCTAAAATTCTAGCTCAAGACATATCTGATATTTTTCATTGCTTTGGAATTTACTGTGAAATAATAGTTCATGTAGTAATTGACTTTAGGAAGAGAAAATAAATCATTCCGTAGTTTTCTTTAATGAGCTGATTTGGTCAAAGGTATAGCCTGGCTGAGCAGTTTACACGTTTTAGATTTTACTTTATAATAGCATGCAAATACGTGAATAATAAATTCATTATTGTTCAATAAAATTAAGTGAAATATCAGTTTTATAAATTCCTGTTTATCTTAATTTCAGCTGTACTTTTTGGTCACAATAAATGAAAATATAATTTGGTCAATGGCGTAGCTAGGCTGAGAAGTATATACGTTAATGATTATTATTATTTTTTTTAGATTACGTATATATAAGGATGGATCTATAATAAAAGCAAGTTTTGGCTTAAAAGGTGTTTTAAGAGTGTATAACGGATTTATAGCTTAAATCTATAAACAATACAAAATAAAACAAAAATAAAAAATCTGAACATTTAAAAAAAGCATAAAAAGACTAAACTAAAGTAGAGGATATTCTGACAACATTTAAGAAAAATTTGAATAAGGGTAGGACATATAATAAAAATGACAGTTAATAGATGGAAAGCATTAGGAATAACAGAATGGGTCCCTAGACATTACAAGACAAGCAAGGGAAGGAGGAGAAGACGATGGATAGATGAATTAAGAAATTGTATGGCTATAGAAGCGCCATAAACAGAGTGGGGATATCTTAACGTGGTGAAAGGGTTTGTGTATCGTCATGATCAGCAAAGCCGTACTAGTCAGGGACGCCTATACTAGGTTGGTTTGCTATGACAGATCAGACTAATGACTCTTACCATCACAAGTCCGCAGTGGCCAGCGTGGTGATGAAAATGGCCAAACCCAAGACGATATCTTGCAGTGGACAACAAATGGCTACATTTGTTGCTGCTGTTCTTGTATATGTATATGTATGTATGTATATATATATATATATATATATATACATATGAATATATGTGTGTGAATGTGTGTGTATCTATATATATACATACATATATACATACATACATATATATATATATATATATGTGTGTGTGTGTGTGTGTATATATAAATAAATATATATATATATATATATATATATTATATATATACACAAAGTAACTTCCTCTTAAAGTGAGGATAAAATTCCTCACCAGAAGATTCTCTTGATGTCTCCTTTGGAAACATCTCTGCCACACAGTAATCAATCTAGAAGTAAGCAAAAACTCACAAGAGAAAACATTTTATAAGTCTACACAGTCAAAAGAACCTTCTGTGGATTCAATGGATTTTTATCATACTACCTGGAATGTTTTCTTTTAAAAGGAAATAAAAAAATGAGGGAGAGAGAGAGAGAGAGAGAGAGAGAGAGAGAGAGAGAGAGAATGTTGCAACATGAAATATACTCTCTCTCTCTCTCTCTCTCTCTCTCTCTCTCTCTCTCTCTCTCTCTCAATTAATGTAAGACATAAATGCATGAAAGAGCATTAAAAATGCTATTAATACCAACTTAATAAACAATATCTTTTCATATTTTATACATTTTTTAATATTACAAGGTGTCTCCTATTAAGGGGGTGTATGAAAACATCAGTCACTTCCACATTCATACTTTAACCGCTTCAGTAACCCAGACACTACAAAACATAAAATGTAATTCCAGGGATCAAATCAGCATTCCTTCCAACCATGCCATAATTAAATACTTGGTCATCTACTTTCAATTTATCCCACAAATGGCCCAAACTGCGGTGTTGTAGTTAGGAAAAGGGGGAAGGGTTGAACCCTTGTGCGCGCGCGTGTACATATCTATATAAATATTTAGCCGTCAATTTTGACGGGTCACGTACACTAGTATACTATTTTATATTACATTATCTAAATTTCAAGCCACTTGCCTTGGGGAATGGGCCTTCGAGGAATCTCTTCCAAATTGATGTATTACGTGTCATTTAACTGTAATTTAACTCCAATTTCATAAATTCTTTTTTTATTACAGAATAGGCCTAAATGCAACAAAAAAAAAAAAGACGCCAGCAACAATCGCATTATTCTCTGATAGGGTGAAGTTAATTGTCATGTAATCAATTAGAAAAATATAATCAATTTCAATTTCAATTCGGAAAATATAAAATCTATGCTGCCTATTTTTTCTTTAATAAATATATTAGCAAAAATTCAACCATCTTTCAAGATTAAATCAAACCGTACATGATTTCATCATTGGCATCCATTCTGAGTATGTATAATTGATTAAGCGTCTATTTACCTATGTCGTCATTCAAAATAATACATTGGAGTAAAAGGATGATGTTTAAAAAAAAAAAAAAAAAAAAAAAAATATTGAATCACTCTCCTCAAAAATCCCTCCCCTCGAATCATAAACTTTTTACGGGAAGTTAATAAAGATTTGACATGGTTTTTATGGTGCAAAGGTCATCAAATACTCAGTTATAGACACTTAAAGTTATTCATCTGGAGTTAATGCCCAAATGAATACGTTCATAAACATCAGGATATTTTTTGTTATTATTATTTACGTGAGACAGAGACTTCAATTAAAGAGGATTACGCTTGAAATAATCAAACATTTTCCTCATCCAGTATTGCCACACAAGGATGTTCTTTTAAATAGCATGGAATTTTTACAGTATAATATCAAGCATTAAGTTATTTGACAATGGTTTTAACTATGTAGTTACATATTGATATCCTTTGTATGGATGAAATATACAAATGAACTCCATATCAGGCTTTTGAGTGACAATTATTCTAGTTCTTTTTTTTAACATAACCATGGTCCTTCCTCGCTATAAAATCGAATTAACGATTTTTCTAATTTTCAACGAATTCTATTATTTTTATATGTCCATAAGAGAACCTTAATCAATAAAACAAAATTTTAATCTAAGTATGAAATATATGATTCTTCTTTCATAATCAAATATAAATCATATATATATATATATATATATATACATGTATATATATATATGTATATATATACAATATAATAAAATATATATTTATACATTATAATATATATTTATACATTATAATATATATATAAATATATATATATATATATATATATATACACACAATATAATAAAATATATATATATATATACAAAATAATATATATATATATATATATATGTATGTATATATAGATATATATATATATATATATATATTTATCTATATCTATATATCTATCTATCTATCTATATATATATATATATATATATTCAAGGCAGGAATGCTCTATACCAACAACTTGGAAATACTTTATCATTATACTAATTCACAAAAAGGGAGGCACATAGGACCTAAAAAAACTACCGCTCGCTAAGTTTACTCTCCGTAATATATAAAACATTTACAAAGATCATATTAGGCCGACAAGAACCCAGCCACTGAGGGGGGCAAGCCAGCCTCAACTTGGTGCCGGTCCCAAGCCCGGGTAAATGCGGAGGGTTGGCGGCAGGAAAGGCATCCGGCCATTAAAAATTAGCCAAAACAACTATGGTCAGTTGGGGACAGAAATAAACCACACAATACAAGCAGGATGGAAGAATTGGAGAAAAGTGCGTGGAGTACTATGCGACAGGAAAAGAGGAGTTAAATTGAAAGGTAAAGTACACAGGACAGTTGTGAGACCGGCAACGTTGTATGGAGCGGAGACGTGGGCAATAAAGAAGTCAGAAGAGAAGAAACTGGATGTGGCAGAGATGAGAAGGTTGAGATGGATGTGTGACGTGACAAAAAGAGATAAGATACGGAATGAAGTAATTAGGGGTACCACAGGAGTTAGAAAACTATCAGATAAGATCCAAGAAAGTAGACTGAGGTGGTACGGTCATGTCATAAAAAGAGATGAACAGTATATTGGGAGGAGAGTAATGGAAATGGAGGTACAGGGAACAAGAAGGAGAGGGAGACCAAAGCGAAGGTGGGTGGACTGTATCAAGGATGACCTTCGACCAAAGGGATTAACCGGTGATGAGGTGTGGGACAGAGGTAGATGGAGAAAGTTGACCAGAAACATCGACCCCACATAGAAGTGGGAAAAGATGTAGACAAAGAAGAAGAAGATATTAGGCCGATAGAAATACAGCTGGACTTCAATCAACCAAGAGAGCAGGCAGGCTTTAGACGTGGGTATTCAACAACTGACCATATCCATCTAATTAACCACCTAATGGAAAAATCAACAGAATATGACAAACCACTATGTATGGCATTTATAAGACTATGAGAAAGCTTTTGATTTTGTCAAAATCTCAGCAGTAATGACAGCCCTTCAAAAACAAGGAATAAAAGAATCTTATATTAGAACAATTGAAGATATCTATAAAGGAAGTACAGCAATCCTAAGGCTACATAAAGATAGTGAGAAAATTCCGATTGAGAAAGGAATTAGACAGGGAGACCCCATATCATTCACATTATATCTCGAAGAAGTTTTTAAGAATTTAGATTGAGAAAACGTAGGAATTCATATTAATGGGGAATACCTTAACAATTTAAGATTTGCAGACGACAGTTCTGTTTAGTGAATCATGGGAGGAATTACAAAAGTTGATAGAAGATTTGAATAAAGAATGCAGAAATGTGGGACTGAAAATTAATATAGTAAAACTAAGATAATAATCAATGATAAAGCAGAAAGACAACAAATAAAGAATTATGGGCGAGCCTCTAGAGCTTGTTAATGGATATACGTACTTAGGACAGAGAGTAAGGGTTTCCCCAGGACACAAGACCGAAATTAAAAGAAGGATAACCAAGGGATGGAGAACATTTGGCAAACAAAATGGGATTATGAATATTAAAAGGCCACTTTGCTTAATAAAAAAATTATTTAATCAGATAGTCCTACCAATATTAACTTATGCATCAGAAACTTGGAGGCATACTAAGGCTTTGTAACATAAGCTAGTTACAACTCAAAGAACTTTGTAAAAAATAATGATGGGAATAACACTACGAGGCAGGAAAAGAGCAACATGGATACAAGAGCAGACTAAAGTAGAGGATAGTCTAACATGTAAGAAAAATAAATGGACATGGGCAGGGCAAATAATAAGAATGACAAACAATAGTTGGACATTAACATCAAGAGAATGGGTCCTTAGAGATTTTAAAAGCAGAGGATGGAAGAGAGAACGGATTGACGAACCAAGGAAGTTTGCGGCCCTGGACTGGCACAAAAAGACTATAAACAGACGCAAGTGGAAGGACATGTCTAAGGCCTTCGTTCTGCAGTGGACTAGTAACAGCTGATGATGATGATGATCATGATGATGATGATGATATTCGAGGCAGATTTTCTTAGCAATCTTTAAATGCCATATTTCATAATGATAATAGGTTGTCAGGGGCCAGAAACCTACCAATTAAAGACCTAATTTACTTTCCAGAATTTCATACATTAATTCATATCTAAAGAATACTCTCTAAAGACTTCCATAACCAAAAGAAGGAAGAACAAATTTCCTTCAAAGGGAAAATCTAGTTAGGCCATCATCAGCGTTCCTTTCGAGGTACCTAACAAGTGACTCTTTCATAAACAACCTCCCTCCCGTTTTCATTGGATGAGAGAGAGAGAGAGAGAGAGAGAGAGAGAGAGAGAGAGAGAGAGAGTTACAAGGATTTTGGATGTCTCAAAGACTTTTTAGTCCATCCGCAGAGACTATTTGCTCTTGCGTAGAGCAATTGTTTATACACTTTAAATAGTTATTGTGATTTTGGCTAACTTATTCTACCGTGTTGCTGTTCATTACATCCGCTGGAAGTCTGTTTCCCGTATTTGCTATTCTAATGTAAAGAAATTACCACATAGAGAGAGAGAGAGAGAGAGAGAGAGAGAGAGAGAGAGGCTATTAGTATGCTTTTTCATACAGAACAAAAGGATAGAGAGAGAGAGAGAGAGAGAGAGAGAGAGAGAGATATGCTATTAGTATGCTGTTTCATACAGAACAAAAGGATAAAGAGAGAGAGAGAGAGAAAAAATTGATTGATTGATTGATTGAGTTTTCTGGCATCCTGACATCTAAGGTCATTGACGAGAGAGAGAGAGAGAGAGAGAGAGAGAGAGAGAGAGCGAGAGATGCTATTAGTATGCTGTTTCATACAGAACAAAAGGATATGGAATTAAAGTTTTGGAGATGGAAAAGAAAGATAGAGTTACGGCGAGTGATATCTCTAAAGGGGAACAAAAGAACGAGGCCAGAAAGAGGCAACTCGGGAAGTTACGGTCGATGCAGGGTAGAATTTCAGAGATAGGATAAGATAACCCACACGGGGAGAGAGAGAGAGAGAGAGAGAGAGAGAGAGAGAGAGAGGTTTATCTCACGCAGCATAAATGAAACGAAAACTGGATTCCAGACTCTTTATTTACCGATTCAATTTTTACGTTGGAATTTCATCTTATCCAAACGCGGCTTGTTTGGTTTCAATCTATCTGTGTCTAGGGACAAATTCTTAGGGTCACTTTCGTTTTTATAGTTTGCCGCAATTTTCGTATTATCTATCATATACAAATAATAATAATAATGTTTTAACATTGATCTTTTTTTCCAAATTGTAGCCTTACTAGCTTTTACTACAAATATTAAACGGTATTCTACCTTCCACAAAAACAAAAACTGTTAGATTTATAGGTTTATGAGTCTTAATAGCTCAGGAAGTAAAAGGTAATTTTACATTAAAACGCTTATTACTCATAAGGAACTTATACATTTTTCTAAGCATTGAGGTGAGAAACTATTTGCTTCCCTGGTTATAGAATTGAAAGAAGAAAATTGCATATTACAACAAAGTGGCTTATATCAAGTTCGTTAAATGAAGATGCTACATTTTCCAACAATTTCAGAAAGTCTTGGCTCATGGAAGTCAAGTGACAGAATTATCTATTAAAATATGTTTGACGTGTTTGTTCCACAACAGGTAAAAATGATAAAATTGATAGCCTTCAGGGTTAAAAGGTATTCCTAAACGTTGAAAGATTTTAAAAGTTTTGACATGCTATATCTAAATGCTTTGGTAAATCTTTTCAGAGTATAACAGCATTTATTTCACTTTCTATAATGGCACTCATGACATTAGAAAGTAACGTGGAAGGCTACTTCGATTCTCTAGTTAATGTCGTGAAACATGACAAATAAATAACAACAACAGCAACAACAACAACAACAGAAACATTAATGATAATAATAATAATAATAATAATAATAATAATAATAATAATAATAATAATAATAAAAATTTATAGTTTTACCCTGTCGCTGACCAACCACCAGTTAAAAGTGGTGTCCAACTCCCCACCCCCACCCCCCTTAACAAAAAAAAAAAAAAAAAAAAAAAAAAACAACAACAACAACAACAACAACAACAACAACAACAACAACAACAACAACAACAACAACAACAACAACAACAACAACAACAACTCACAGACACAGACAGTACGGTAAAATATGCAAAGTCGAAAATCCAGTCTTGAAATATGAAATAAATGATAAGAAAACCTTCATTCACGGATTCAAACCTTTGGAACAGGGGAAGATAAACTGAATCTACGTTTATGATTTCACCCGGCCCCCCACCCTATCACCAAGGAGTAGACGTATCTCATTGTCTTCTCCAAACGCTAAAAAGTGAAGTAATCATTATAAGTAAGTAATTTCTCCTGTAAATAAATTGCATGGCAAACCACCCTTGCATACAAATCAACAAATAAAAAGTAAACAAGGATTCATTGAAAACTCTTTAACTCAAACACCGGTTTAAATTACCTTAAAAAAGACAATATTATTGAAAAGAAAAAATTACATATCATTGCTCTTAGTGTAATGAAAAGATATATAGCAACTGACAAACTTTGGCAAATTTCATTATTAAAATTTTATATCAAACATTTTTGTCTAAAAAATTTAGAACTTTTAATGAAAAAAGTATATGCATTATTGCATGGCAGACACGGAAACTTTGAAAGGAAAACTGAGTTAAAGACAGATATAGAATATTAATAGAAAAATATATTTTGTACTTAACATTTATACATCCGTAAAGCATATTTTTAGCTACTCCACACTAAGAGAATAATAACAAAGCTATTTCCGCTTTTTGCCGGCCATGATAAAGTAAAAAGCTTAGCACTCTTGTCCTTTAAGGATTCCATAATTTGTCCCACTCACCTTTTAAACGGAAAAATGCAAAGAAAATTAAAACAAACTATTCCATACTTTAGGGGGCACCCTATTTTCTTAAGGTGCCCTAGAAAGCACTGCTTAAAATGTCAGGAATTTTCAAAGTTTCACTAAAAACCTACTCATTTTGATAGAAGATTAAATATTCACTTTGCGCCACTGGAAGGGTAATTTTCATGGTGAACATCTATCAAAGGACTAAATTTGTATGCCGATGTCAGCTCTAGATCTTCGTAGCATTACTGTATGTCTGTGTGTGTAATACTGTATGTCTTCAAGTCTTTCCTCATCTATGACCAAAGAAACTTTTTTTTTTCTTGAACACTTTCATTATCAGCTAATACTTATTGTCTTTTTTATAATAATAAACTTTCTTTAGCTTTCGTTATTGAGATGTTAGATTATTCAAAATCTTTGGACACCTGAGAAATACCAACATTTTCTAAATCTACTTCAATTGTGCAAATAATACACATATTGGCAAAAAGACGAGAGTGATATAATTACTCACCTAAATTAGCATATATCTTTCAATATCCCATATAAATTAAGTTGAACAACGATCTACATACCTGAAAAGAAAAGATATCTATTAGTTTTACATATAGTTTTGGTCATAACTTAAAATTTTAAATCATTTACTATTTAAAAATAACGTTGGTGCCGTCCTCCTCTGCCTTTTCTAATTCCTTTATTTCTCCATCACATGAATGTAAACAAAATTAACATGAATGTCTTTTCATTTTAACTGTAATGTAAAAAACAGCTTTTGGTGTTATTTAAGGACCCATAAAAACAGCTATCACATGTAAATGATATATTTCATTTGAGAATACTTCAGCTCTGATAAGCAGTTAATATGAACAGAATTTCAATGGATTAATATGTAAAGTGAAGATTTTGCCAAGAATATAAATTTGTGTAAAAGACACCGTTTGCTTTAAACATTCTTAGCTGGTCATTGCGTCAAATCTGGTGACCGGATACGCTAAACTGCTTACGAAAATGTGAAGCCAGATTTTCATTTTTTCATAATCGATTAATATTCTCAGTCGTTTACGATGGTGGATTTCATAAACTTTTTGAAAAACCTTCTTGCTTTACTCCATTTTATGATAGTGAATACCAGAGCACTCTGATATCTCTTGATTTAAAGGGTTCTTGATCAACTCAGTAAAACTCTTCGTATCATTTTCCTCCTTACCTTATTTGTATGGCTTTAAAAACTCCTCAAAATCAGTAACTCAGTTCGATCAAACCCCAGAAGGTTCTTTTCATGTAATTTATAATAAAACCTTGTGAAATTATTTACATATCTTGACTTTGTAAGCATATTCAACAGCTTGAATTTAAACTTTTATTTTAATATATTTGATGCTGATGACATAAATTTCAAGACAATTTGAAAATGATCATACTCATTTGACAGTTTCACGAAAGGGGGGAGATAAAACGATACCATAATCAAATGATTTGGCTCCCTTGCCAATATTACATGAAATGAATCATTCATAAGAAGCCCTATAATAATTCTATATATGAATGAATGATAGATAAATAGACATCTACAATGACCTCTGAACTCGCTCTCTCTCTCTCTCTCTCTCTCTCTCTCTCTCTCTCTCTCTCTCTCTTTTTTTTATTTTATCTATCACTAAAGACATTGTTATAAGCTGGAAAGCCTTGTCCCACTATGCTCTGACCCTCATAGTCCCCCTTTCGAACCAGCATTTTTGTGCATAAGTTCGACAAGTTAGCCAAAATCCTTATTTTCTTAAATGAAAAATATATATAAAATTGAACATATATTACTGAACTCTTTCCTCTTTTCAGGCCATAGAATATAAAATTCCAGTTACCCTTTCAAAGCCCATCATCGTTATAAATGAATGCGCATAAAAGTGAATCCTTTTAAATATAAACTTCATCCATAAATGATATTTAAATAGAGGATTTGGGAGGAGATAAGCAAATACCATTTCAAAAAGTTAGCGGAATTAACGTTTAATGGAATTTACTATATTTTTAACAGCAAATACTATAAATGAAAAGGCGGATTAGTCAATGAAGTGAAGCAGCAAATTTTCAGGAGAATCTTTCATTTCAGGAAACATGGACTAATATTTGCATAAACACACCTTTTTTGATAAAAACCGTTAGCCACATAAAAACACAAGATGGTGGCAACTTTTCCAGATGGATGCCATTGAATGTACAGACAAATGCATTTTCTAATCTCAAATTGGATTCCCTTGATGTCAAATCATATATTTTTCACGACGTAAAATCTGAATTTGGATCCACGGACATAGCCTACTCACGATTTTTCTTGTACCAACATATTGGATGCCAATGCACAACCATGGCACACTGGATCACACAGCTGCTATGAAACTCAGCACGGGGTTCAGTATCCGCAAGGCACTAGAAGAGTTCGAAGGCCCAGGCCTACATAGCTGAGAACTATGAAGCGTGACGTGGATGACGAATGGAGAAGTACTGATTTAATAGAACAAGATAGAGATGACTGGCGAAATCTAACCGAGGATCTATGTATCAATTGGAATAGGAGATGATGATGATGATGATGATGAAATAGTTAGTTTAGTATCCAAAATGCTGTCTAATAAGCCCAGAATCAGCAAGCTACTGTATATTATATGCTGTTTAACGTAGAGGTTTAGTTAGACAGCCGTACCTGAGCTGACAAGGTGTGCCAACGTGAGAGTAATGCTAAGAGTAGCGTGGCCTTAAATTGTTTTCACATAGTTACCTGGATGGTGTATAGATTGCATGGGACCTTATATATTACCTGGAATTTCAAGGACATAATATTTAACACCAACTTTAACAACGGTGATAGTTAAAATTAAATAAGAACTTTAGACGAAATGTTAAATAAGAAACAACATCCATACATGAATCAGGCCGAGAGTAGTTTCCCTGAACATGTAAATAGTCATCTATATTACATATAATGTATCCATTCTTGTTACCTCACATGTTTAATGTTAAGTGTAGTATTCGGACTATAGCAAAAAACCAAACCAGTGCACTTTCTAACGATATCGCATTTAACGAGAGAAATAATAGACTATTGTGACTTTCCATGATCATATGACACACACACACACACACACACATATATATATATATATATATAGTATATATATATATATATATGTGTGTGTGTGTGTTTATATATACATATATACACACACACACATATATATATATATATATATACAAAATGACTAAGAGTAATAACGATTTCTTAACTTACTATTAAAATGTACATATATATATATATATATATAGATAAGTACACACATATATATATAGATTATATATATAAAATATATATATACACGTACACACACACACACACACACTTATATATATATATATATACACGCACACACACACTATATATATATATATATATATATACATATATATATATAATATACATACATATACAGTATATACTTGCACACACATATATATATATATACACATATATATATAGATAGATAGATAGATAAATGGATATATATACACATATATAATTCATATTTAATAAACATATAAAAATATACTTATATATACATCATACTTCTACCTGCATATATATATATATATATATATACATATATATATGTATATATATACACACATATATATATTATATATATATACTGTACACACAACCCCAGACATAAGCACACATATACTGTATGTATATGTATATATGTATGTGTGTATATATATATATATATATATATGTGTGTGTGTGTGTGTATGTATGTATAAATTGCTCTTGCTAGTTATCATATAGTGAGAGGTATGTGTGTCTGTGTTTGTTTGCCTGTGTACGTGTTAGTATGTTCCAAATGTATGTATGTATGTATGTATGTGAGAGAGAGAGAGAGAGAGAGAGAGAGAGAGAGAGAGAGAATTAGGACCACAGAGTGATTGATACCTATCACTCACATAGTCCATCAAAAGAGTTTACTTACGTCAAAGAAAAAATATATCAAAAAGGATTATTTTTGTTGGAGATTCCATCAATGATCAAGAGGATATTTTTTTCATGTGAAGTGAACGGCCATAATAAATATCACTTCAGATTCGACGTCCATTAATGCATCAGATATATCCAGCTGCACTTCATCTCTCCTCTTTTTTTTTCTTTTTATCTTTGGTAATGAAATTTAAACTTTCACGTGGATTCAAAAAGTAAATAAAATAAGAGTCAATTAACACGAGTGGCTACGTGATATCCAGCACACATTTTTGAAATAATTACACACATCAGTCCTTGAATACATACATATTAATGTGTGTGCAGGTAATAGTGGATATTCATATAGGCCACATTGAAAAACTATTAAAATGATGTTCTACGGTTTTACTGTATAATTTAAACATCGACGGATCTAAAGACTTAACATATATATATATATATATATATATAGATAGATAGATAGATAGATAGATAGATAGATAGATAGATAGACAGATAGATAAGTAGATAGATAGATAGATATATATGATAATTTTTTGCACATTTAGACGTGTTCTCCATATTAAAATAAGCCTTATATTTTTGATACATTAATGTCTGGATTCTCTTACGACCTCAGGATCAGAGCCCCTAGGCGAAGTCACACAACGAAAAGAGCTTGTGACCGGCCGGGAGTCGAACCCTGGTCATGCAAACTTGTAGAGACAAGTGGTAATCACTGTCTCTACAAGTTTGCCAGACCAGGGTTCGACTCCCGCCCGGTCACAAGCTCTTGTCTTTGTGTGATTTCGCCTGGGGACCTGATCCCGTGGTCGTTAAGAGAATCCAGACTTCAATGTATCAAAAATATATGGCTTATTTGAATATATATATATATATATATATATATGTGTGTGTGTGTGTGTGTGTGTGTGTGTGTAATCAGCCGTAACTTTGCAGAACAAAGGACTGACACAGCCTTCCATTCCGTCTGTTTATGATAGAGAAATTTAGCCCAGCCTGCAGGGGGACGTTAATTTCCCGGCATATAATATATATATATATATATATATACTCCCATATATACGTATATATAGTGTATTGTGTGTGTATATATATATATATATATATATACATACATATATATATGTATATATGTATATATATATATATATATATATATTGTACAATGTATATCTTGACTGGGAATCCAATACTCAAGTATTCATGAAATTCGTCAAAATTCATATATACTGAAACTTAAAAACATTCGTTACACTTTGTTATTTAATAACGAAAGATTTGTATGAACCATTCAAATAACTATACTAAGGAAAGAGAGAAAAATATATCATCACTAATGAAATAAAAATAAAATTTGTTAAGGATGCACGAAAGAATAAACAAATATGGTGTAATCCAAAGTTAAAGCAGATTCTACCGGATGTAATATGGGCTAAGAACTAACCCGCACTGGACCCACGTAGCTCAGCACAGACTATATATTGTCTGATTACAAAGGGTTAAGTAGAGAATTGTAATTGGGAATTATGTAATTGCAGCTAGATTATGTTTTAAAGCTAGTTGATACAATAGCATTCGTACTGACCCAAGAATGAACGATTTTCTGTGGTTACATTGTTGCTAGGGTAGTTTTTTTTAAGTCGTAGTTAGAAGTTAGCAAGCACAATGGTGAGGAAGTAGTCATCTTAAAAATGGTGGTAGCAGGCATGTGCTCAAATGCTTTAAATTTAGTTAAGGTGTCGAGCTGGGTGATCTAATGGGTG
>NC_090740.1:27438685-27441185 GCF_036898095.1 Palaemon carinicauda
ATATATATATATATATACATATATATATATATATATACATATATATATATATATGTGTGTGTGTGTGTGTGTGTACATGTGAGTGTATATATATATATATATATATACACACACATGTACACACACACACACACACATATATATATATATATATATATATTTATCATTAAGAGCTAAAGCGATTGTATCAACTAATATGACGACATATTTTACTGGGCTGCTTAGGTTAATTAACTCTTACCGACAGCCGTTTAAGCCAACTTCTCATGACCTATGTCAGGGCATCTTTAAATCAATATACTTATATGCACTCTTACAAACGAAAATTAAAAGAAATCTAAAAACAAAAACAAAATACATGAAGTCCAAGATATATGAAAATTTAAAATATTTCGCCAAGGAAAAATTACGAAAATTCTACTAAAGACATCTGAATCCTTAATAAAACTTTATAATTCCAGCGAGTTCCAAAGACCTTGCACTCGGGGAAAATTTCAATTCTCAACACAGTCCCACAACATTAGAGTCCATTTCTTTTAGCGATGCATATTTGCATCGACTCGCGGCGGTGCCCTTTTAGCTCGGAAAAGTTTCCTGATCGCTGATTGGTTCGAATTATCTTGTCCAACCAATCAGCGATCCGGAAACTTTTCCGAGCTAAAATGGCACCGCTGCGAGTCGGTGCAAATATGCATCGCTAAAAGAAATGGACTATAGTTCATAAGACTCCAGGATAACTTTTGGATGCATGGTGCTAATGTCCTACTGTTGGATGGCAGGACATGATCTGAAGAAACTTAAATGTTCAACACAGGCTGATGCACCCTGATACACAGTTTCAACAATTACCAGCTTTCCATAGTCATCCTCCTTGTGAATAACTTCCGTGTCCCTGATAAGGTAATTCAATGGATCTATTATATGAAGAATACGTTTAAGTGAGTTTTATATAACCATATAAAATATAACCATATTTCCTTAATCTTTTAATAATTTTTCCTTATTCCATATTCACCTATTTTCATATGATTTGCCATGTATAGTTGACCATAATTCAGCAGATAATGGACCGAGTGTAAAAAATTGCCAATTTTTTGCCATTCATATATATATATATATATATATATATATTGCAAAATGGGGTCCAATAAACCTTAATATACATATACAGACACATACACACATATACATATACATATATACATATGCGTGTGTATGAATGTATATATGTATAGATAGCAAAATGGTGGCCAATAAATCTTAAATGTATGTATATATATATATATATATATATATACATATATATGTGTGTGCGTATTGTAAAATAGGGTCCGTTAAACCTTAATATACATATACAGACACATACATACATATATACAGATGCATGTGTATGAATGTATATATGTATATATAGCTAAATGGTGTCCAATAAATCTTACATGTATATATATATATATATATATATATATATATATATATGAAGTCTCCATAAACGTTATATGACTATTTGCACACCTTTATATTACTGTAATACTGTTCAGTTTATTGTAAACATTCTTTACTGCCTAGCTCGAAGCTCGCAAGGTATAAGAGATAGCCTTACTTAAATTATGTTCCTTTTTTATTTCTCTTCTGATAAAGTGACCTATCGGAATATATCAAAGGTAGGTAAGACAAACTGTTATCTATACAAACATGTTAATTGTTACTTGCAATGTTGCAATGGTTATACAAATGCTATTCACATAACAAGCAATACAGTGTTTGGATGATCGTCGGAATGAATATGATCAACTGACTATCTGTGTTGCTATATTATGTGCAAATAAATAGATAGATATATTGATAGATAAAAGATTACGATTTAGAGTAAAGGGATATCAACCCAATTGCCACCCAATCCATTAAAGCTGTGGCTCTTCATTTGATGAATGGTGTGATATTAATGCTCTAGTATAACGACATATTTTACAGCCCTTTTAATCAACTAACCATTAATCATAACCCAGACAACATTAAACAAGAGCGGAACTCAACTCGAAATACGAAATCATAATGAAGGACAGATTATATCCATTACGAGGGTTGCAGTAAATTAACTAAATGTATACATTTTACCTCAAATCAAGAATTTCTATTATTAGTTATTTTACGAGATAAATTTACTAAATGTATACATTTTACATCAAATCATAAATTTCTATCATTAGTTATTTTACGAGATAAATTTACTAATTGTATACATTTTACATCAAATCATGAATATCTATCACTATAGTCCATTTCTTTTAGCGAGTCATATTTGCACCGACTCGCAACGGTGCCCTTTTAGCTCGGAAAAGTTTCCTGGTCGCTGATTGGTTAGAATTATCTTGTCCAACCAATCAGCGATCAGGAAACTTTTCCGAGCTAAAAGGGCACCGCTGCGAGTCGGTGCAAATATATCTCGCTAAAAGAAATGGACTATAGTTATTTTACGAGATAAAATATTCTGTAAACA
>NC_090740.1:27446185-27449254 GCF_036898095.1 Palaemon carinicauda
GCCTTTCATTTCCCACTAGAAAAGGCTGAGAGAGAGAGAGAGAGAGAGAGAGAGAGAGAGAGAGAGATATTGCTTTGACTGGCCTGTCACTCCTAACCAAAGTCAAAGTCAAAAACCTTTATTCCATTATAAAATGGTTATTCTGAGAGAGAGAGAGAGAGAGAGAGAGAGGAGAGAGAGAGAGAGAGAGAGAGAGAGACTGAAATAAAGCACTGGTCGTTCTCAAACCGACGACTTGAACAATTATCTGCTTATATTCATGGACAGAAATGCTCCGTAAAATTTTATTTTCTTCCCTTGGGATTAATTACCTTCATTTCGTTCTGTTTTCGCGGTTTCCTCTACAATCGAATGCCGTGCGTATCGTTAGCACTCAAAATACACTTTCTTTAAATAAAAAAAACCCTGAATCAATCTTTTAATCCATATCAAATCTTCCTTCTCCTTAACTAAAGTCTATTATCTTTTATTAGTTTATTTATTCAAGTATTTACAATATTCATAATACGTATAATATAATTCTTCTCTCTCTCTCTCTCTCTCTCTCTCTCTCTCTCTCTCTCTCTTTCAGTAATAGTCTGATATTTTATTTTAGTTTATTTATTAAAGCAATTCCAATATACATAATAGGCATAATATAATTCTTTTGTATTTCACCCTTCAATTCCGTCTCTCTCTCTCTCTCTCTCTCTCTCTCTCTCTCTCTCTCTCGACAAAAGTCTATTATCATTTATTACTTTATCTATACAAGCAATTTCAAAATATATAATAATCATATAATTCTTTTGTATTTCATCTCTCTCTCTCTCTCTCTCTCTCTCTCTCTCTCTCTCTCTCTCTCGACAAAAGTCTATTATCATTTATTACTTTATCTATTCCCGCAATTCCAAAATATATAATAATCATAATATAATTCTTTTGTATTTCATCCCTCAATTCCGTCTCTCTCTCTCTCTCTCTCTCTCTCTCTCTCTCTCAACAAAAGTCTATTATCATTTATCACTTTATCTATTCAAGCAATTCCAAAATATATAATAATCATAATATAATTCTTTTGTATTTCGTCCCTCAATTCCGTTCTCTCTCTCTCTCTCTCTCTCTCTCTCTCTCTCTCTCTCTCTCTCAACAAAAGTCTATTTTCATTTATTACTTTATCTATTCAAGCAATACCAAAATATGTAAG
Source organism: Palaemon carinicauda (assembly GCF_036898095.1). Taxonomy (NCBI): domain Eukaryota; kingdom Metazoa; phylum Arthropoda; class Malacostraca; order Decapoda; family Palaemonidae; genus Palaemon; species Palaemon carinicauda. The sequence continues at coordinate 27,447,369 of NC_090740.1, forward strand.
AATCATAATATTCTTTTGTATTTCATCCCTCAATTCCGTTCTCTCTCTCTCTCTCTCTCTCTCTCTCTCTCTCTCTCTCTCTCAACAAAAGTCTATTATCATTTATCACTTTATCTATTCAAGCAATTCCAAATTATATAATAATCATAATATAATTCTTTTGTATTTCATCCCTCAATTCCGTTCTCTCTCTCTCTCTCTCTCTCTCCTCTCTCTCTCTCTCTCTCTCTCTCTCGGCCGCTATTAAAGTTGACGTACTGCTAAACAGACCGAATTTACAAATCAGTTCTTTGGAATGGCGTATTCGTCCCGGCGGTAGCTCTGGTGTGCTAAGTTTCCAAGTTTCATAATCTCCCGTTTTCTCGCTCATCGATTTATCTAACTTTAATGATATACTTCTATTCTCTCATGGTTAATTACATATTTCCTCACATAATACAAGTACAGACTTAGTTTCTAATAAACGAAAATCCCGCATATGTTCAACTTGAAGATCGTACTTTAGTATTGTGGTATGTTTTCCGAACATGCTGACTAAAGTCTTTTTTATAGTTTATATATGAAAGATCTATTTTTTATGTTGTTACTGATCTTAAAATATTTTATTCTAATTTTTCATCTCTTGTCATATAGTTTATTTACTTCCTTTCCTTACTGGTTATTTTTCCTTGTTGGCGCCCTTGGGTTTATAGCATCCTGTTTTTTCCAATAATAATAATAATAATAATAATAATAATAATAATAACAATAATAATAATAATAATAATAATAATAATAATAATAATAATAATAATAATAATAATAATAATAATAATAATAATAATAATAATAATAATGTTTGTCACAAGATATACAGGAACATTTTTTTATTGTGGATACTTCAATTAATTTCCTTCTATTTCATTTTATTAGTCGCTTTATCATTGTAAGTAACATAAAGAAAATTTGGACAAAATTACATGGAAACTAAGCTGATTTATTTTAAAATGCAGATACATTTTAAAATATTTTCCATTTAACAATTGGCGCTTAGCATCTAATTGTATATAATTCATTGCATAAATAATTTAAACGATTTAATAAGTGAAGCTGGTAAGGAACAAAACAACAAAAATGTCCATTACAATAGTAAATACAATAAATGCATAAGTGAAAAATTCTACATTTTTGACGCCTTCAAGTTCCTGCTATAAAATATTCTTAATTACATTTCCATGCATACGAGATTATCATTCAAAAGAAATAGGTGATTAAAAAAAAAAAAATTCTGAAAGTGTAAACATTGCAATAGTGCCATATATCGTAGCTGTAGTGAACGGGTATAAGGGTAATATTTAAACTATAACTGTCTAATACATTGCAAACCATTAGGAGTATATAAAGTCGCAGATATTTTCATAACAATGTACTTGAGAGTATTTTCCTTTAATAATGAAAAAAATTTGCACCAACAAACATACTTTCCTCCTGGTCACAGAAGAGAATTTGATAAAGACAAAATATCAATTCATAACTGTCAAATTCAATTTATAAGACCTATGCTTCCCTGTACAAGCTTATTCGAAAGACCGCTGCTACAAAATTCGGACCCGTGCACCCGAAATATCTGGTAGTGATATGTACCAATGGTCGGAGTACGAACAGCTCTACTGTCAAAATGGTCCCCATATGTCAGTTTAAATTTCATTAATAAAGTCAACATTACAGTAGATTTGGAAGTAGCTCTGTTAGCGAAAACGGCTACCTTCCCGTAACTTATGTAACTTGGTGCACTAAGGTTGACTTTCCCTACTTCTGCTTCACGTGAACACCCTCAAAATATTTTCCGTTTTCCACGAGCATAATTTCCCATCCAATCCATCAGCATCACTTCATCCGAACTCATT
>NC_090740.1:27449754-27454754 GCF_036898095.1 Palaemon carinicauda
CTGTGATTCCCTCCACGCAATCCACAGTGTGCGAGCGTGTGCGATACAGTACGGTACACTTGCCTCTGTGAATTCCCTCACGCATCCACAGTGCGCGAGCGTGTGCGATACACCTGCGGTACACTTGCCTCAGTGAATTCCATCCACGCATATACAGTGTACGAGCCTCAGTGAATTCCATCCACGCATTTACAGTGTACGAGCCTCAATGAATTCCATCCACGCATTATAGTGTACGAGCGTGTGCGATACACGTGCGGGTACACTTGCCTCGGTGAATTCCAACCACGCATTTACAGTGTACGAGCGTGTGCGATACACGTGCGTGTACACTTGCCTCAGTGAATTCCATCCACGTATTCTTTTATGAATTAATTATCTAATGAAACCTGGCAGTGAACAGATCTACATAGTTAAATCTGTTTGCGTACTCAGCTTTCCTTACAATAACCGTATAATCTTAGACGGGCCAAAGTCAGGGTCTCATATTAAGCAAAAATAAATATTCTAAAGAGAAAAGAAAATACAAATTGAGTTTATGGTCATATAACATGGCCTTCATTCATACCTACATACAGTACATACATACATACATACATACATACATACATACATACATATATATATATATATATATATGTATATTTAGATAGATAGAAAGATAGATAGATAGAGATAGATATACATATATATATACATATATATATATATATATATATGTGTGTGTGTGTGTGTGTGTGTGTGTGAGTACATATATGTATATTTCTAATAGCCACAATGACGACTTAACTTTGAGAATCTCTACTACCTTTCAATACCATTGCCCCTAAGAGTTTTAGATCCACATGAAGATCAATAAACCAACCTAAACTCTCTTATTGGGATTGTAACTTAAGTAAGAATTAAAGTGACATTAATTAGAACTAAATATATCAAACTGTGGATTAATAATAGAAATATAACAGGAAAGAAATAAAATAATTTCCTCATGATACATTTCTTAAATAAATACCTATCTTGATATCACAAATTTGCTGGAATTAAAGTAGATGACAGATATGATTCTGAAAAATAAATCTAAAATAAAAATCATCAACTAGAAGTGTAACTAAAGTTAAATGCTTGAATTAAAACTGTTAATTAAAACCTCTAGAGGGGAGGCTCTAATGCTCTAGACATATATTTTAGTATGGGAAACCATAGACTGAATTAGAGTAAGAGATTTATCCCATACAGCCAGGATCTAGGGCTATTTAAAGTAAACCATAGGTTACATTATGAGGTAAAAGGTAGAAGAGGGTGGGCTGCAAGATATTGGAAATAAAGCAATAATGGAGGTAAAGTAGAAGGATATAAAGTGGTTGCTGCTAGGGACTGAAGAATAACTGCAAAGACCCCTAGGTACTACCTACAATACACCACGAGAGGTGCCCCGATGGCATTCAAGTTACCCCCAAGGAACTTAGGATCATAAGGATAAGATTGAGTGCGGAAGAAGAAAAGGTTTTGCGAGTATAGCCTCCATGTTCCAAAAACGGAAAAGATTGGGAGTGAAGAGTATTTTTGAGGGAGTGTGGAAATCTACCGCCGGAAGAGTTTAGATAATAGAATAAGATATATTTTTTAGCTGATTGTAGTGTACATAAAAGGGACTGAGAAAGATAGAGTTGTATGTATGTAGGTATGAAGTAATTTGGAGTGGAAAGATTCTTGCGGAAATGTGTTTGAGAAAAACTTGACTCGTGATGATACATGTTTTCAAAGAGCATCTTTCCTTTATATGCTTTCCTAAAGAGACAAGTTTGTTATACAGAGGGGTTGTACAATTAGATCAAAGAGCAAGTCGATGGATATAATTGTAAGAAAAGCAGCGTCTGGAGGAATCTGATGATTATTTGATTGATACTTGAATTGAAGATGATAGAGCATCAGTTCACAATTGGAATTAAAATATGGCATTATAGGTAATCCAGACAAGAGAATTAAATAGAATATAAATGAGACTAGCATTTGATAAAGCAATTGATAAAACTGATATAGGCGAAAGATTAATAAGACCAATAAATACACAGAGTATCCAGAAATTAAGAACTAAGACGTGTCAGTAGGAATTACACGGATATACTATACCAAAACCTGGGATAAAGGAGTGAAAACCTTTAGTGGGTGATATATATGTGTATATATATATATAGTTATATATATAGAGAGAGAGAGAGAGAGAGAGAGAGAGAGAGAGAGAGAGATACATATATAGATTACATAACAGGTAAGAAAACATAAAGCGGTGTACATACAATAAGAATTATAGAGAGAGAGATATTAGATTTTTGTGTTGAGTTTGATCTGCCATGTACTTTTCCATAGCCTCTAAGTTATGTCAGGATACAGAAGGAGAGGCATGTGGGAGTAATACCGTTATATTTCCAGGGCAGAGCATTTACTTCTTTATTTGATCACCTAAAACCTCCTTTAACTAAGTCTGACAAGTCTAAAAACACTGAATCTAAATCCAAATTTCTGGCGGGTGATGCAATTTTCCTTTAAAACTTTTGGCAGTCCCTAGCAAGGTGCCTTCTGACCTAGGTGTTCCCCCCTCAGACAAATTCCAATAACTCCCATTAAGAATCCCATTAAAGACACCCAACAAATTGCCGGCGAGTGTCCTCATACCGAGATTGCCATGCACCATCAATTCCTAAATACACCACAAAAAGGCAACCAGGTCGGGTCGCGCGTCAAGGTCCCCCTTGCTTTTGAAGGCTTTAAAGTCGGCTCATGAATGACAGAGGCAAGAGACAGTGACATTATCCTATCAAGCAGGATAATGTCCCCAGAGACTGATCACATATACATATGATCAGCGGCCAAGCAGGAAGGCCAGGCAATTGCTGCTGATGACTCGGCAGATAGACCTAAAGGTTCTCACAAACGCCCCAATCTTAGGTCACAAGGATGGTGAGGTTGCAACGACCAAAGGAAAATAACGAGTTTGAAGAGTCAAACCCCAGTCTGGCGATCACCAGGCAAGGACGTTACCAACAGGCCACCACAACCCAACAACTCTATATTGAGACAAGGTATATGTCATCTTTTCAATAGCCTTTTTCATAGGCCAGTGTTATTGTTTCCATATACTGTACTGTTATGATGATTCCCTAATATAGAATGTTTCTTCTCGTTTTCTTCGTCGCTTTTATTTATTTTGGAAAGAGAATTGTTATTTCCCTGATAAAGAGAAAAATTTATATACATTACTATTAGTAACGCTGGCTGGACACCAGGTCAGAGAACGTGGGATGTAAGCTAAGTTTCTAAAAGACGGCCATTGATCAGGACAATAAATCAATGTATTGAAGTACCGGCATGGTGGCTGTAGTTTAGTAAAAGAACAATAATTATGCGAGTAACTTTACGGATGCGTGTATCTAATCCACCTTATCACTAAGAAAGTACGAAGTTAAGATAAATATTTCTTTTATATTTTCATTGCCATCCCTCAATGTTTCTTTTTTTTTTTTTTTTTTTTGTAAACGCTCCTTCATTTGTTATTAATTCACTTTGCTTTTTTAAGTCTTCCTTCAACACAATCGACATCTACATATTTGTTGTATCATTTCTTCCATAGCTTCACTCTCTCTCATCTGTTGCGCCCACACCTATAATGATGCATTCTAGTAATGATTCCTTCTTTCTCCATTTACTTCTAACCTTTTGCTAAACTCGCTCTAACATCATTGAATACCGAAGAAAAATAAGTTACACTTCGAAACCCTTTGCATTTAATAAAGTATTTCCACATGTATCTTTAATGTACTAGGCTTTTAATTATTTTCCTACTTTTTCCTTCAAATCACTCTTCTCGAAATCTTTCTAACACTTCTCTCCCATCTACATCAAGCCTTTTGTTATTCATCCTCTTCCTTTATATCTTGCCTCTTGTAATTCTCTTCCGAGTCTGGCTCACACTGGCGGCGTTAGTAATTGGTGTCTGTGATTGGATTTCGTCAAGTCTAGCCACCGTTGCCAACTGACGAGAACAGGATTGGGCCTAACATCTTGTAAGAAACCTATCTCCATGCCTTATGATACAAGATGTTATTATATTTTACTTTATTGGTAATAATAAAGTTTCCCAAAATGTCGTCATTAATCATCTAAGTGTATTAATGTGCACAAAATAAACAGATACATTAACAACCAGGTAGACAGACAAGAGACAATTGTTACAATATGTATTTAATATCGAAAGGAAAAATGAAAAGAAATGGAAGCTGCAAAGCCGGAAAGGGAGTTATGGCAACACTGCGGCCAGAAACCGCCTGGCTCGTTGTCCGGAAAACCGAATTCTGATCTTCTCAAATTAATCTGCTTTCGAAGGGAAGGGAATCTAGTGGGCTAAGGAAGAAGAGGAGGAAATCGCCGAGAGAGAGAGAGAGAGATGAGAGAGAGAGAGAGAGAGAGAGAAAGATATTAATACACGTCGAAGGCGAGAGCTATTAAACATAAATTAGCAAAATATACCATTATTGATATGAAGTAAAAATGTGGTTTTAACGTGTGTGAGACTAACAAAAGAAAGGATGACACAGAATTCAATAAAGGAGAGAAATAAAGAAAATTAACGTTTATAAAAGAGGATTAAAGGTACTATGTATATAAATGGGTGAATATGAAGAAACTAAATATATACAATTCGAAGGGAAGAAGAAATAAAATTCAAGCAAATAAGACACCACACCAAAATATTTGGATGGGAAAATAAATATCATCAATTAAGGAATCGTGCAAATAAAAATTATAAAATACATTGAAGAATGAAAAAGATTAAATACATTACAGAATGAAAATCACAGAATACATTGCTGAATGAAAATTATAAAATTCATCGCAGAATGAAAATTATAAAATACATTACAGAATGAAAAATATAAAATACATTACAGAATGAAAAATATAAAATACATTACAGAATGAAAATTATAAAATACATTTGCAGA